>NC_061112.1:142143161-142162545 GCF_002878395.1 Capsicum annuum
ATATGGTATAGAGTATGCTTTACATACCTGACTGTCAACCTTCAATACTAGTCCCAAATGGACTTCTCGTCTTTTCGGATTACTTATCTACAATGAACATATATAGCAATCTAGTATTAGCGACCAAACGTCACAATTCAATTATTTTAATTCACCAAACTATTGGTTAAGTAGTAAGCCTTAATTACACCATAAAGGGTGTAACTTTAACCCTCTTATATAGATAAGTACATCTCCTCTGTCAATTGAATGTCTTTCAGTATATTTATAAAGGGTGTAACCATCTTAGACATTTGTTTAGATACTTTTGCATTTCTTCTCCAATTAGCCTCTACGTGTCTCATACAGTATCTATGCATGGCACTAGGTAGAACAATTTTGACTGCTTCAAACAGTCCCTATTTATTAGTCAAAAAAAATTGATAAATGAACATACATGAGAATAACTGTCAAAAAATAGTGAACTAATTCAGTTCTTAGCAAATGATAAAGAAAATAATAAAATTATAGAATATTGATAGTTCACCTTTTGCATATCTGAGATTAATGTGACCCCTTCTCTATTGTTGAGGCTTAGAGGCTGCTGAAGCAATTCCACAAACTAAAGCCAAGAAGCTTTGCATTCTTTTTCCACGATGGCCCAAGCAATAGGATAAATATGGTTCATTGAGTCTTGACCAACAGCACATAAGAGTTGACCTTTGGCTTTACCTTTCAAAAAAGTTCCATCTAATACAATGAAAGGTCTCAAACCAGATTTAAACCCCTCATTCAGTGCATCAAAACAGATATACATTCTCAAAAACTGTCTTTTTTCTTCAGCTAGTAAAACCTTAAGGCTAACATCACTCCCTATATTACTCTCCAATAGAGCATTTGCATATCCAATAAGCTTTTTATAGTCATCACAAAAACTGCCTTCTATTTTTTCCAAAATCCTCCGTTTAGCTGTCTTACACTTCCCAAAAGAAGCATTAATGTTGAATGAAGTTTTGAGATCAACTCTCATGTCTTTGATCTTATATTTGGGGTTAGCTTGCAACTTTTCCTTGAAGTAGTAAGTAAGTGTAGTTGCTGAAACCTTATAGTTACCACATGGATCATCACATTTATGGTTTCCTGTTCATGTTTTCACACTAACACCAGGACAATTCTTCTCACTAGAAATTAGGCAGACAAAGTTGCACACTTTCTGACAAACAACCCTAAATCTTTTTGAGTCACATTTTTTTATAGTTAGGTTATAGCCATTTGCTAATGCATGCAAGCTAATGAATCTTCTAGCTTTAGCTATATCTTTAAAAGTCATAAACCTATGTAATTCCTTGTATTTAGACAACTTGTCATTGATTATCCTTTTTCTTTCTTTTGCGAGAACCACTAACTCCTCAAAATCATAATCAGAATAATCAGAGTCATTACCACCATAATTATCAGTTTCATTAGAGTTGCAATCACTAGCTTCACTTTCTGCTTCATCAACCTCTACCACAGACTCTTTCAATCTAACTATGTTCTCAATATCAATAGGTAATTCACTATCTTCAACAACAAACAAGTTTATAACATCAAATTTATCATTCATATAAGACAATAATGTTCTAATTCCCTGATCACCTACTATTTCATAGTATTTTCCAGAAGGGAAAGACACAATCAATTGTTGAACACCAAGAAATCCCAATGTACCATTGTATTCGTTCACAATATTTATAAACGATAAGAGATCAGAATCATACCCTTCCCATTTGCGCACTAAATTTCTTGAATATAGTATTTTTTGATCTCTTATCCACTCCCCGCTATAGTGGAATACCAAGTCAATTAGCACCATTTTAGATAATCTGAAATCAGTAAGAATCAAAAAATTAGATAACACAGAAAAAAAGTAATTAAAGCATTTAGGTAATACAAACATGAAGAAATATTTTTGTAAACTCAGAACATCTTAGGAGGCATAAATATACTAAAATTTTGCTCATATAAAGGGTGTAACTTTAACCCTCTTGTTGTACTTATCCCATAGATAGTAAATATTTATCTGTTAGGAGATGTACTTATCTATACATGTATATTTCTCATTATAAATACAGGTTATTCAGGCTCTCAATTCATTGAGCCATTCACTAAAACATTCTTATGATATCAGATTGGCCAGAAAATCCTTTTCTCCAACGTGATATTTCTTTTCCCCCTTCAAAGTTGACTTTGATATTGCAATAGGACTCTATATTTTGGAAACAATACTATCTAATATCATTATTTATTTTTTGTTTGGATATCTCCTGCAAATCTCCATAAATCTTTAAACAATGGCTTCTCAACCCCTGTCCGCATCTGCTACCACTACATCTGTTACTGTCCCACTCATGGCTTCTCAACACTTGTAGGCATCTGCGACCACTGCATCTGTTTTCGTACCACTCATCTCTACCTCTCCAATGACTTCGCTATCTCTTCCAGCATCTCTACCTCCTCTATCATCTCTAAATTTTTCATTTCCCATACCTTCTATCTTTCGTAACCTGCCACCGATTTTTGTTGGACTGTCGTTTCCTTCTTCATATACTGATCTGTCATCCTCTTCTAATTTACAGTCTTTTGCTGCTTTGGCTGTCCCGAAATTACTAATTTGGTAACTATCAAGTTGAATTCTATTGAGGATTATTTTACTTGGCGTACATAATTCACTTCTCTGCTTATATCACATGATTTATTGGGCTTTGTTGATGGCTCTTTTCCATCACCTTCACCACTTCTCCGTGATGCTGCTGGCTCTCCGCAACCAAATCCAGCTCGGCCATCGTTCATGGATATGAATCGACCAGAGTGTTCGTTCTGTTGGGTTCACAGAAGTGTGAATGAAAAATGGAGTAAGAATGGTGGAGAAGAGGAGACACCAATTTGGAAAGTGTACTCCCAAAATTGGAAAGTTCATTAATTCTCCTACATTGGTGGGAGAAAGGAACTTTGGAGTGTTTATAATGATGAACACTTACTCCACATGGTAAGTGAGGCAAGAAATAAGAGATGCCTCGCTCCATCGTCATCGCTCGCTCGGCTCGACTTTGAATTTGGATTTGGAAAATGATCGATCGATGAGATCTATCTTTTTGGATAAAATTTATTTGAATTCCGAAAATAAATTGATGTAGTTTTTCACTGAAATGGTGCACAGTTTCAAAACTGAACTGATGTACTTCTTCAGAACTAATTGTTTCAATGAACTGACACACTTATTCACGAAATGGCATGCCTGTTCAGAACAGTCACAATGTTTGGACGAATAGACATGAATTTTTAGAAAACGTTACACCTTTTAGATGAACCTTTGCCACTTTTCAGAAGAGGCATCTTGTGGCTATAAAATTCTGATTTCATCCACAGGTTTGGATACGAAATTTTCAGATTAAAAACTCTCTTCTTGTCTCAAAAATATTCTGTGTGATTAGTCAAAACATTCTGTGAGTTCGAAGAAATGCCAACCATTTGAGGTACCGCTACTGTTGGTCTGGTTAGCCATTTGAGAAAAAATTCTACAACCTCGGGTACAGTGAGAGGGATTATTTCCTTAAGGAAAATCTATAAATTCAGTCGACTTGGCTATTTTCTGATTCATCTTTAATTTTCTGAAAAAAAATAATTACACCTCTTGGAAAGGTCATTTTGATCTTGTGTTGAGGGTATTTGATACTTCATTGTGTTCTTGTTTATATGTGAACTCGAGTTGAAGTTATTGTTGTAATATACAGATTCTGCATACCCGACTATATTGTGGTAAATAACAATCTTAAGGAAATAAGCACTATTACAGAATTTGTATAGCTTATTTTTGGAGATTAAAGTTTTTACTTTCTACTCCGCCTGAACTTAACTAGTGATTTGGAGTCATAAAAACTTCGTCACAAGTTAAAGATCATTTGGTTGACAATTGGAAGTCATAAAAACTTCATTGTTAACTAAAAACAAGAAGAAAAATTTAAAGTTGCCTAATTTTTTTTTAAGTAGTATTTTGAAAATACTAAGTATTTTTTTCTGTTTTATGGTGACAGAAAAATGGCAACTGAAAGTCAAATGATGGATGCAACAATGTCTGTGGGGGCAACTAATATTGACACATCAAGTTGAACAAATGCTCCGCCAACAATGGCATTGGCGAAGAAGCCCGAAAAATTTTCGGGCATTGACTTTAAGCGGTGGTAGGAAAAGATGTTCTTTTACCTCACCACTTTATGTCTACAACGGTTCACTAGCGAAGATGCTCCTGAGGTGCCCGAGGAAGCCTCAGACAAAGACCTCTTCGTTATTGTAGAAGCTTGGAAACATTCGGACTTCCTTTGCAGGAATTATATTTTGAGTGGTCTCCAAGATGATCTCTACAACGTTTATAGTGGAACCAAGACATCAAAGGAACTGTGGGGGGGTACTTGAACGAAAATATAAGATGAAGGATGCGGGAATTAAAAAATTCCTTGTTGCACGGTTCCTGAACTTCAAAATGATAGATAACAAATCTGTTGTCTCTCAAGTACATGAGTTGCAGGTCATCATACATGATCTCCCAGTATAAGGTATAGCTTAGAAAAATACCTTAGTTGAACAAATTAAGAATGTTCTTAATATTCACATAAACTGTTTTGTAGGTTTAATTGTGAATGATGCTTTCCAAGTAGTAAAGATAGTTGAGAAACTACCACATTTGTGGAAAGACTTTAAAAACTACTTAAAGCATAAATGCAAGGAGATGACTGTCGAAGATCTTTTGTCCGACTGCGTATTAAAGAGGATTATAAAGCTGCCGAGAGAAGGTCAAAAGGGAATTCTACAATTAATGGAGCACATATTGTAGAAGATGACCAAAACAATTCAAAGAAAATAAAGAAAGTTGAACATGGAAGCAATCAACCCAAGAAAAAGTTCAAGAAAAAATGCTTCAATTGTGGCAAAATTGGCCACAAGTCCACAGATTGTCGAGCCCCAAAGAAAGGCAAGAAAAAGGATCAAGCAAATATGATTGAATCCAATAAAGAATGCGTTGATTTGTGTGCTATGTTCTCAGAATGCAACTTGACGGAGAATCCTCGTGAATGGTGGATGGATTTTGGTGCCACCCGCCATGTTTGTGCTAACAAAGAGTTATTTTCGTCATTTGCTCCGGCTCAAGTAGAAGAAATGATCTACATGGCTAACTCCGCTACTGCTAAGGTGGAAGGAACAGGGAAAATATGCTTGAAAATAACTTCGGGCAAGGTCTTGACACTTAACAATGTTTTGTATGTTCCCGAATTACATAGGAACTTAATCTCTATTTCACTTCTAGACAAGAACGGATTCAAATGTGTAACCGTTTCTGAAAAAATTGTAATTAGCAAAGGAGAAATGTATGTAGGAAAAGGCTATCTGACCAAAGTCCTTTATAAGATGAATGTAATGACTGTTGAAATAAATAAAAGTTTGAATTCTTCTTATTTGCTCGAGTCTTATGATTTATGGCATGAATGTTTAGGCCATGTTAATTACAAAATATTACGAAAACTGATTAACTTAGAAGTTTTACCAAACTTTGAGTACAATAAATCAAAGTGTCAAACGTGTAAGTCCATTGAAAATAATTCCAATCCCTTAGACTTAATACACACTGGCATTTGAGATATGAAGTCAACACTATCACGTGGTGGGAAAAAGTATTTCATAACTTTTATTGACGATTGCATAAGATATTGTTATGTCTACTTGCTAAATAGTAAGGATGAAGAAATAGATGCATTTAGTCAATATAAAACTGAAGTTGAAAATCAGATAGACAATAAGATCAAAATGATAAAAAGTGATAGGGGCGGGGAATATGAATCGCCCTTTGCGCAAATATGTGTAGAGAATGGAATAATCCATCAAACTACGGCCCCATATTCACCTCAATCTAATGGAATTGCAGAAAGAAAAAACCAAACTTTGAAGGAAATGATGAATGTCTTACTTATAAGTTCTGGTTTACCGCAAAACTTATGGGGGGAGGCTATCCTTACGGACAATTGTATACTCAAAAGAGTTTCCCATTGTAAGACACAATCAATTCCTTACAAAAATGGAAA
Organism: Capsicum annuum; assembly: GCF_002878395.1. Lineage (NCBI taxonomy): Eukaryota > Viridiplantae > Streptophyta > Magnoliopsida > Solanales > Solanaceae > Capsicum > Capsicum annuum. Next base: position 142,149,254 of record NC_061112.1, read on the forward strand.
GGAAGAAAACCCAACTTGAAATATTTCAAAGTGTGGGGGTGTCTAGAGAAGGTTCAAGTTCCTATATCTAAAAGAATTAAGATAAGACCTAAAATGATGGACTGCGTGTTCATAGGATATGCTAAAAGTAGTAAAGCATGTCGATTTTTGGTTCATAAATCCGAACATCCGGATATTAATGAAAATACGGTAATTGAATCAGACAATGCTGAATTCTTTGAAAATATTTACCCGTGTAAAATTATACATGAATAGTCTAGTGGAGGATCTAAACGACCTCGAGATGAACCAAGTGAGAATGTACATAATGAAGAAAATCCAAGATGTAGTACACGTCAAAGAACGTCAACTTCATTTGGATCGTTTTGTAACATTTCTCTTAGAAAATAAACCTTGAACGTTTAAAGAAGCGATGTCGTCGTCAGACTCATCCTTTTGGAAAGAGGCAGTCAATAGTGAGATAGATTCAATCTTAAGCAACCATACATGGGAATTGGTTGACGTTCCTCCCGGAAATAAACCGTTAGGTTCTAAATGGATCTTCAAAAGGAAAATGAAGGCGGATAGTACTATTGACAAATACAAGACAAGACTTGTAGTAAAGGGCTTCAAATAGAAGGAAGGCCTTGATTACTTTGATACATACTTGCCACTAACAAGGATAACCTCGATTCGAATGTTAATTGTTTTGGCAGTGGTATATCATCTTCAAATTTATCAAATGGATGTGATGACCGCATTCCTAAATGGAGATTTGGAAGAAGAAATATACATGGAACAACCTGAGGGTTTTGTGGTTCCAGGAAAAGAAAATAAGGTGTGTAAACTTGTTAAGTCACTTTATGAACTAAAACAAGCACCTAAGAAATGGCATGCAAAGTTTGACCAAACCATGTTGGCAAACGGATTCAAGATAAATGAATGTGACAAATGTGTATATATTAAAGACACATCAAATCACCGTCATTGTTTATTTATATGTGGATGATATGTTGATCATTAGCAGAGACATTTGTGACATGAATGCAACCAAACGAATGCTCGAGAGCAAGTTTGATATGAAAGACCTTGGAGTTGCAGATGTGATCTTAGGTATTAAAATCCATCGAACTCCACAAGGGTTAGCATTGTCACAGTCTCATTATATCGAAAAAGTACTTAACAAGTTCAAGTATATGGAATTTGGTATTGCCAAGACTCCATTTGATGTGAACTTTGCAATTCGAAAGAATAAAGGTTAAAATGACTCGCAATTGGAGTACGCAAGAGTATTGGGATGTTTAATGTATATAATGAACTGTACACAACTAGACATAGCATGCGCTATCAGTAAATTGAGTCGGTACACGAGTAATCCCAACAAAACTTATTGGATGGCATTGAAAAGGGTTTTGGGGTATCTTAAATACACTCAAGATTATGCTTTGAATTATAATAAATATCCTACGGTACTTAAAGGATATAGTGATGCAAATTGGATCACCGGATCGAACGAAGTAAAATCCACAAGTGGATATGTATTTACTATCGGTGAAGGAGCAGCTTCTTGGAAATCATCCAAACAGACTTGTATCGCTCGCTCTACAATGGAATCTGAATTTATCACATTAGATAAAGCTGATGAAGAAGTAGAATGGCTCCAAAATTTCTTGAAAGATATTCCGTATTGGCCCAAGCCAGTGGCACCAGTATGTATACACTGTGATAGCCATGCGACAATAGGTAGGGCAGGGAGCATGATGTACAATGGTAAATCTCATCACATACGACGGAGATATAATACCGTTAGAGAACTCCTCTCTAGTGGAATTATCACTATAGACTATGTAAAGTCAAAGGATAATGTGTCGGATCCACTTACAAAATGCCTATCTAGAGAAGGAGTAGAAAGGACATCCAAGAAAATGGGTTTAAAGCCTAGGACAAGTCAGTATGGCGGTAAATCTACCTAGCAGACTGGAGATCCCAAGAGCTAGGTTCAAGAAGATCAAACAAAGTTGTGTCTGGTAGGTTCAACATTGTCAATTACCCAACCCATTCTCATAATATAGACAATGTACAGTAAACTAGGATAAGACTTAAGGTGAAAAGTCTTTTAATGATTATCTAAATTTGGTAGATTTGACCAAATAGTTTAATCTACAGGATTGAACATTTAGAAATCACCTATGCAAGGGTGAAGTGGAAGCTGCTTCAAGGAGAATGTTAGTAAAGGCCTATTCTCTAAGCTCTCATGAAACCGGGACGTGTTCATGGCTGAAAAGAACAAAACTATGAGAACCATAAATGTTAAAAGTCTGGTTGTGTGACATGTATTGTCTAGGTGTACAATAAAGCTCGACGGTTCAAAGATATCAAATCTATCAGTTGACCGAGTACATCCGATGCATGTTCACTACGGAAAGTTTAAAGGGAAACCCACTTATCCAGATGCAATCAGTCTTTGCTTGATGATCACATACTTGTCCGTAAAAGTTTTATGAAAAATATCCATTCCTCATTCATGTGGGGGATTTTTGGGTTCATAGAAGTGTGAATGGATAATGGAGAAAAAATGGTGGAGAAGAGGAGACACCAATTTGGAAAGTGTACTCCCAAAACTGGAAAGTTCACTAATTCTCCCACATTGGTGGGAGAAGGGAACTTTGGAGTGTTCATAATGATGAACACTTACTCCACATGGTAAGTAAGGAAAGAAATAAGAGATGCCTCACACCATCGTCGTCGTCGCTCGCTCAGCTCGGCTTCAGATTTGGATTTGGATTTGTCAAATGATCGATCGATGAGATCTATTTTTTTGGACAAAATTTATTTGAATTCTGAAAATACCAACAGTAACGCAGTAAATATTTTTTGTGTTTAATACTCCATTTATATGATTTAAGTTTCATTACGAAAGCAACGAAAGCATGCTTGCAGAAGCTATTTCGAACAAATGCTTCAGATAAAGTTTCAAACTGATGTAATTTTTCACTGAAATGGTGCGCAGTTTCGAAACTGAACTGATGTAATGTTTCAGTAAACTGATGCACTGCTTTAGAACTAATGCATTGTTTCAATGAACTGACACACTTATTCAAGAAATGGCATGCCTATTCAGAACAGGCATAATGTTTGGACGAATAGACATGAATTTTCAGAAAAGATTACACCTTTTAGATGAACCTTTGCCACTTTTCAAAAGAGGCATTTTATGGCTATAAAAATCTGGTTTCATCCACAGGTTTGGATATGAAATTTTCAGATTAAAAACTCTCTTCTTGCCTCAAAAATATTCTGTGTGATCAATCAAAATGTTCTGTGAGTTTGAAGAAATTTCAACCGTTTGAGGTACCGCTACTGTTGGTCTGGTTAGCCATTTTATTCTGGAAAGAAAAATTTCACAACCTCAGGTACAGTGAGGGAGATTATTTCCTTAAGGAAAATCCGTGAATTCGGACGACTTGGCTATTTTCTGTTTCATCTTTAATTTTCTGAAAAAAATAATTACACCTCTTGGAAAGGTCATTTTGATCTTGTGTTGAGGGTATTTGATACTTCATTGTGTTATTGTTTATACTTGAACTCGAGTTGAAGTTGTTGTTGTAATATACAGATTCTGCATACCCGACTATATTGTAGCAAATAACACGTTCTTGAATTTTTGCTATATTGTCTCGTGAAGTACTTGTTGATGTCCACCTTTTACCTACTTCATATGATATTTGGCTATCCCTTCATAGGAGGTTTATGGATGCTAGTCAAGCAAAAGCTGTCGAATTAAAACGTATACTTACAACCTTGAAGAAAACTGATTCTATGTCTGTTGATCAGTATCTGCAGGAAGCCAAACAATTGGTTGATTCACTTGCTGCAATAAATTCACCAGTTTCTAATCGAGATTTTATGGACTATGTGCTCCTTAGATTACGTACCGAGTATGATAGACTGATGGGTATCATAACTCACTTCCCTGTCCATATATCTCTCGAAGATTTATGCTCCAAGTTTCTTCTCCATGAATAGAGGTTAAAGAAATCTCATGAACTCGACTTACCTGTGTCACATCATGCATTCAGTACACAATCCGTGCCATCAGAATCCTCTGAGGTATCTGGAAATTTTACTTCATCCCAAGGTAATCATGGTCGGAGCCGAGGTTTATATTCTCGTGGTGGAAGAGGTCATAGATATGGTCATGGTCAATACGCTAATCAGAATAATATTACACGCAGTGGTTATACTGGTCAGTCTTGGTCTGGTATTGGTGGTGTATCTTCTAACCCCTATAATTCATAATCTGTTAGTCCATCATCACCATCTAATGGGATATTAGGTCCTCCACCCTCTTCTACTACTTGTGAAATTTGTAAATCTCCTGGTCATACTGCGCTGCAATGTCATAATCATTTTAATCATTCATTTATTGCTAATGATCTTCCCAAGTCTTTTGCTACGATGTCAGTTGGTGAAACAAATGATGCTACTTGGTATTTTGATTTCGCTGATCTCAAGGTAACTTTATACAAAAATCCCCTTACTCTGGTTTTGATCGTGTTTTGGTAGGAAATGGCACATTGCTTAATATTGCTAACATAGTCTATTCTAAAATACCTTTTGCATCTCGTCCTCTACACTTGAACTCTATGTTCCATGTTCCTTAACTTCGTCATAACCTTATTTCTGTTAAATGGTTATGTAAAGATAATGATTGTACTGATAACTTTGGCTCCTCTTCTATTTCTGTGAAGGACAAAACTTCGGGGTAAACTCTTCTTCAAGTCAACAGTAAGGGTGATGTTTATCCTTTATCCTCTTCACCTATGTCCTCTCATCCTCAAGCATTTGTTGTTGTGTGTAAATCTGGTGATGTATGACATCGTCGTTTAGGCCACAGTGGAGCTCGTATTTTGGATAGTCTTAGAAAACATCATCATATTAGTTTAGTTAATTATTTTAGCGATAGTTGTGTTTCTTGTCAGTTAGAAAAATCAAAACACTTTTCTTTTACTTCAGTTGAACATTGTAATTCCTTTCCTTTAGAAATTATTCATTCAGATGTTTGGTAATCGCCCATTTTATCAAATTTGAGTTTTCGTTACTATGTTATATTTGTTGATGATTTTTCTCGATTTACAAGGCTTTATCCTATGAAAAACAAATTCGAAGTTTTTCAACACTTTTGTGTTTTTCAGAAGCTTGTGGAGAATATTTTTAATACCAAAATAAAAGCTTTTTAGAGTGATGGAGGTGGTGAATTTGATAACAAAAGTATGATCCAACATTTTTCTAACTCGGGTATTTATTTTCGTAAGTCATGTTCAGACAACCCTCAACAAAATGGGATTGCCGAACGAAAACATCGACACATTATTGAAATGGCACATACCATTCTTATGGAGGCTACCTTACCACCTCAATTTTGGGTCGATGCTTCCTTTTATGCCGTTTTTACAATTAATAGACTACCTACCCCTATTTTGAACGGACTTTCTCCATTTTAAAAGCTTTTTCACACGCCTCCGGACTATGATTTTCTTCGTTTTTTTGGTTGTGAGTGTTTTCCAAACTTGACTGCCCGAGTGTCTCATAAGCTTACACCACATTCTGTACAATGTATTTTCCTAGGATATACTTCTAACTACAAGGGTTACCATTGTTTTGATCCTAAAACAGGTCGTGTTTATGTTAGTCGACATGTTGTTTTCCATGAGTTAGTCTTCCCGTATCCTACATTATCTTGTTCTAGTAATGTTTCTCCATCTCTCTCTTTTCCTGCCATCCTCATAGTCACATCACCTTTATCATCTCCGTTAAGTGTTCTAGGTCTAGTATTTTTTCTTATTCATCTTCTGACTTTCCTTCGGGCTTTGCAGATTCACCTAATTATTGTACCTCTAGTCCTATTTCACATGTGTCTACATCTACTCCTACTGAGTGTTTCTCTAGTGGTCCATCTTTTATTATACCGACTTCACCTCCGTTTCATTCCACTCCTCTCGCTCATCCAATGCAAACACGATCTAAATCTGGTATCTCAAAACCAAGACAAATGCTTTATTTAGATACTACAATTCAGGAAATTGAACCTTCTTTCTTTTTTCAGGCTGTAAAAAGTCCAAAGTGGAAACATGCTATGGCTAATGAATTTAATGCACTTTTGGAAAATAACACTTGGACTCTTGTTCCCTTTCGGCCTAACATGAACTTAATCGGTTGTAAAAATGAGTTTATCATATTAAATATAATTCAAATGGGTCCATTGAGCGATACAAGGCACGACTCGTAGCACAAGGTTTTCATCAACAACCAGGTATTGACTACCATGAAACCTTTAGCCCTGTAGTTCGTGCTACTACTGTTCGTATTGTTCTTTCTATTGCTGTTTCATTTTCTTGGCCTATTCGGCAGCTTGATGTCAAAAATGCCTTTTTACATGGTGTCCTTACAGAAAAAGTTTTCATGAAGCAGCCTCCAAGTTTTACCCATCTAGATTATCCTCACCATGTCTGCAAAATATCTAAAGCCCTTTATGGTTTGAAACAAGCACCACGTGCTTGGTTTCATCGCTTAGTACTTTTCTCCTTACTCATAAGTTTGTGTGCAGCAAATCTGATGCGTCCATGGTCATCCATAAGGCATCATCCGGTATGCTCATTTTATTACTTTATGTTGATGATATCATTCTTACTGGTAGTTCTTCTTATCTTCTGGATCTCTTTATTTCTCATTTATTTCGTCAATTTGCTATGAAGGACTTAGGTAATCTTCACTATTTTCTTGGTGTTCAAGTTGTTCGCTCACCTCATGGACTTCACTCGTCTCAATAAAAGTATATATCTGATATGCTTCTTAAATTTCATATGCATACCTGCACACTCGTTCATACCCCCCTTGCTTCTCGTACTTCTATATCTCTTACGGATGGTGAGTTACTTTGAGATCCTTGTGAATATAGGAGCACGGTTAGTGCTCTTCAATACTTGACTATGACTCGTCCAGATATTGCCTATGCCGTCAATATTGTTTCCCAATTTATGCATGCTCCTCGTACAACTCACTTGCATTCTGTTAAGCGCATTTTCAGGTATTTGCAAGGCACTATTACGAATGGGTTGCTGTTACGTGCCTCTTCCTCTACCTCTCTGCTTCTTGCCTATTCTGATGTTGATTGGGCTGGTTGTCCCGATAGTCATCATTCTACCATCAGATTTGCTGTGTTCTTGGGGTCTAACCTTATATCTTGGCGTGCAAAGAAGCAACCAACAGTATCTAAATCTTCTACAGAGGCCGAGTATAAAGCTGTTGCTTATACTGTTGCTGAGACCAGATGGATTCGTCATATACTTTGTGAGCTTAGCCTTTATCTCCATGAACCAATTCGTATATTATGTGACAATGTCAGTTCTACATATATGTCTCGGAACCCAGTTTTCCATGATCGCTCAAAGCACATTGATGTTGATTTTCATTATGTTCGTGACAAAGTTGCTCAGGGTGATCTTGTTGTTCAATATGTGCTCACTCGCTCACAACTTGCTGATATTTTTACCAAAGGATTACCTTCATCTCAATTTTATCTTCTAAGTGACAATCTGAATGTTATCTCTGCCAGTCCAGATTGAGGGGGTGTATTAGGACTCTTGTTGTACTTATCCCATAGATAGCAAATATTTATCTGTTAAGAGATGTACTTATCTATACATGTATATTTCTCATTATAAATATAGGTTATTCAGGCTCACAATTCATTGAACCATCCACTAAAACATTCTCAATTCAACCCTCGAGATAAAAGAGTTAAAGGAGAATAGTACAGTACTAACTGTTGGGAAATGTATATATCATGGAGGGCAATCATTCCTTTAAAAGAAAAAAAAACATTATACAAGAGAGCTTAAGCTCAATTTTGATGTTTAATTTTTATATCATTTCCTGCAGCAAGTTAATTTTGATAAAAAAAAAATAGTTAAAAAAATTAAAGTCATATTTAAATACAAATTTATTTTATTTGGAAAAGATAAAAATTATGAAAGTATATTTTTCTACTAATTTAGAATATAATAAATAAGCTAATGATTTTAATTTTTCTTTTTAAATTATTTCTTGTTTGTTCTTTCAAAAAAACAACTCGGCCCTATATATATATATGAAAACAACTCCGGCCCTACATATATATGATACCGATATAAGGTATCATAATATACTAACAAAGTATCATAGAAGACTAATTCATAAATGCGGTCACACTGGTGTCATGCGCGAAGGTAGAATATATGGGCAGACTTGAAAATTGAAATTACCTTATGCCAACTAGCTACTTTCAAAATTAGTTAATGAGGGAACAAATCAGGGTAATTAGTTTGCTTATATGACCGGTTGTATATTTTTCCTGTTAAAATAGAATATTTGGAAAAGGTTGACCAACTAAATTAGGTAATGTAACAAACCAATATCTAATTATTTTATTTTAATAGACCATAGCGATAAGGATAAATTTGACCTACAAAGATATATCAAAGTACTTTTGACCTGAAAAATTAACTTTCAAAACATTTTTGGCCCAGTAATTTAGGGGCATATTAGACTCCTCTTTTGTATTTATCAATTTCGGGATTACACTAAATTGTAATTTTCTTTTTTTACTCTAACTGAAAAATATATCTTAAAATTTTGGTAAAAATTTATATTATTTGACTCTGAAAAAAAAAGAGCTATTAAAATGAATGAAGTATAAATATCACTACAACAAATGTGATATTTAGCTATGAATTTTTTAGCTACGATATAAAATTCGTCATTAATTGTTCACTTTTAATGACAAAAGTTACCTTTCATTGTTAAATACATGGATCACATATTTTTAGTGACAAAATATAAATTTTCATAGAACAATTTTGTCCTCTAAAGTTTTCCGCTAAAAAATGAGTTGCCGCCATTTTATTAAGCAACATTAGTCACGAATTATGTGTTATTAGTGACACATTATTTCGTCTCTAATAATTTATCTAGTTTGTGACAAATCAACTTTTTGTCTTAAACTAATTAATTTTTGGACACAAAAATATTTTGTCACAAAAAATATGTTGTTACAGTAGTGACAAATTATATTTTGTAGTTAAATGTTGTAAGCTTTAGCCATAAACTTTATATTTAATTATGAAATTAGTTTTTGTCACTAATAATATATATAATTAGTGACAATCATTTTATAGTCTCTAATCAATCTATGATTTAGTGAAAATAAAAAATTATCACAAAATTTGCAAGGTATAAATAGTGACGCCTTTGAAATTTGTAGTTGAATAATTCAACTATTTGTGAAGAAAAAAATCGTAGCAAAATACAAAATTTTCTTTGGCTACTATTGTTAATAATTACAAGTAGAGCAATTTATTATGTGGCAAGAACAGAAATAATGGACATCGATGGCCCAAGAAGCTTAGAAAAGGTTTTTAGCCTCTTTAAAATAGTTTCATTCCGTAAAAAATAATATCATTACTGTATAGAAAATGTATCACTACTATATGTGTATGAAAAATGTATTATGTGCAGAAAAAATTATATCATTTTGTATCATTAATGTATACAACTATTTTCATCATAGTATAGAAATTGTATCAATATGTATATGTCTGAAAAATGTATTGCATATAATAAAATTGTATCATTGTTGTATAAAATATGTATATCTATGTATATAAAAATGTATCATTATTGTATAATTTATGTATAATAAATGTACAAATTCTCACTAATTATACATATATATACAATTAGTATACATGTATTATACATATTTCTAGATACTAGTTTAACCGCATGTGCCTCGTAATGTATGATATTTGATTATTTAAAATTAAATGATTTTATCTATTGCAGAGAATTTTAGTGACGTGTAAAAATTTTAACTCACTTTTCGAAGATTCTTTACATTTTAATATAATAATGTAAATATAAACATATATTTTAGTGTAAGAACATATATATTTTACCACCAGAAGTTTCAAGTGATTGATCGATCATCACTTTTGTGTTTTTCATGCAGTACCTCTTTCCCTTGCATCCAGAGGCTAAGAGAGACGTATCAATTTGAACCATATTTGTGGCATGATTATTTTTCTTTTTTTCTATATTTAAAATTTTTTCTTGTTTTTAAAGTCAAATCTTTACCAAATCATTGATTACATTCTTATTACGTACTTAAAATTTTTAAAATTTGGTACTTCTTAAATTTTTTTGTTATTCTAACGCTTTTTTATTTATTTCTAGATTTTCAAATCTTCTTAAAATCAAATTTAGTTGATTTAGAATTGTTAAACTAATGAAAAAAGTTTTAGTTGTCATTAATTCTGATGACTTCTAATAAGAAAAGATTTTACCATAAATATATTTAATTAATTTTCAACACTTAAATATTAGAAAAAATCATTAATTTTGATGACTTCTAATAAGGAAAGTTTTTACCATAAACATATTTAATTAATTTTTAACTAAACATATTTAATTAATTTTTAACACTTAAATATTAGAAAAAATATGAAAAAGACGATTTTATCTAAAGCAAAGACTTTTAATGAAGGACAAAAAGTTCAAACAATATTTTTAGGGCCCTTCACACTTTTAATATATTATAGATATAGATTATAGATTATAGACTTTCTTAAACACACCAAGTATAACAACTAGAGCTGGGCATAAAATATCAAAAAAAATGAATTATTGAATCGAACCGAAAAAATTGATAATAGGTATTCGGTAATTCAGTATTTGATATGGTATTTGGGAGTGAATTTTTAATATTTCAGTATTCGGGATTGGATTTGGTACAAGATATTAATATCATTTGGTATTCGGTATTTACCGAATATCGAATATATATATATATATATATATGTCTAACCCAACCCAATAGACAATAGTACTAGTCATCCCAAAGAATTTCTTGGACCTTGATAATATATTCGTAAAAAGCAACAAAAAGAATGCTAAATAGGGTTTCTATTAAATATACTCTTTGAATTTTAAACGTACATTTGTACATCTCCAACTTTAATATGGTATTACCAAATATCATACCGAATCGAAGTTTAATTTACCGATTACCGAACTACCGAACCGATATTTATAAGTATGGTATGTGGTATCTATGTTCAAATATCGATAATCGAATTATCGAACCCGAACTTTGAAAATACTGAACCGAATACCGAACGTTCACCCCTAATAACAACATCCTAGTTAATTTTACTATTTTCCTCATATAATTTTAATTTAGGTATTAGTTTTACTTGATAAGTACTTTGAGGTTAGCTAATATTTTTTTAAACATTCCATAATTAAAATATTGCGTTGGGCATCCGTATCCTAATATAAGGAGAATAAAATTAGTTGCAAAATTTATGTTAATTTTTCCTTTTTATTGAAACATTCCATAGTTAAAAAATTATGTTGGTCATCTGTATCCTAACATAAAGACACTACAATTAATTGTACATAATATATAAAATCATCTTTTTACTATTTTTCTCAAATAGTTTTAGTTTAATTATTAGTACTTATTTGTAAGATATATAAAAATAAAGACACGAATGTTAGCTAAATTTAATTGATAATTGTACGTTTTTCCTTTTCCTTTAATCTCATCATTAATGTTATTTATATTATTTTCTTAAATGATTATTTTTACTTTTTTTTTAAATTCTTTTTACTTTCTCTTATCTATATCTATAATCTATAATCTATATCTATTACGTTATCATGAGTGTTGAATCTTAATATGCATAACTTTTATTTGAATGATAAATCTATCTAGCTTTTTCACTATTTGGGGTTTATCAACTGCCACACTATGTTCTTTGTGTCACTTATTTCCTTTCATTATTATTAATTATTAAGAAATATCAAAGTCCTAAAATATACGGTAAGAACAAAATATGCGCTAAATTGATGTTGGTAATTTTTTTTCTTAAGTAAATAAAAAAGTTGTCTTAAAATATATGGTAAGAAAAAAATATTTGTTACAAAACAAGAAAGAATAAAGAAGAAGAGTAAAGAGAATAGAGAGAGTAATTGTTATTTTTTCTCTTGTTGGATGAGAGATCATATGATTGTAAATACAATGAACAAAATCCCTCTATTTATAGGGGAAATATACTCCTAGTCTAAGTAAAAGACGGATGCTTCAAATCCTAATAGATATAAAAGTAGATTTTGATAGATCTTGATAGACATTCACTATAATGTAAATACATTTATAACACTCCCCCCTGAATGTCTAATTGGTAGATAATGTGCCTCGTTAAAACCTTACTAGAAAAAATTCAATGGGAAAAAAAATCTAGTGAAGGAAAAAGAGTACACATCTCTAACAATACGCATATAAGCTGCCTCATTAAAAAACTTACAAGGAAAACCCGGTGGGACAAAGCCTTGAAAGGGAAAAAAAGCACAACACGTATTTGCTCCCCCTAATGAGAACATCCTTGAACTTTTGCATCCCGATTTTGTGCAGCATCTTCTTGAAAGTTGCAATTGGAGAAGATTTGGTGAATAAATCAATCACATTGTCAGTTGAACGAATCTGTTGCACGTTAATATCATCATTCTTTTGTAGCTCATGTATGTAGAAAAGCTTTGGCAAAATGTTCTTCGTTCTATCTCCATTTATGAATCCTCCCTTAAGATGTGCTATGTATGCTGAATTATCTCTGTATAAAATTGTGGGTAGATTGTCATATTTCACACCACATTTTTCTTGAATGAGATGTATCATGTACCTCAACCATACACATTCTCGTCTTGCTTCATGAATAGCTATTATCTCAGCATGATTTGATGAAGTGGCTACAATAGACTTCTTTATATATCTCCAAGATATGGCAGTATCCCCACATGTGAACACATTGTATGTTTGAGATCGAGATTTATGCGGGTTAGATGAGTACCCAACATCACCATGACCAGTAAGATCGGGACTGCAATCTTTAGAATAAAATAAACTTATGTATCTTATCCCATTTTGATGTCTCTTAGTAGGAGTAGAAATATATCTTGCTAACAAATTAAGTGAAAGGTTATATTGGGTCTTGTAGTTTTTTACAAGATACATGAGTGCACCAATTGTACTAAGATATGGTACTTCATAACCAATCCAAATTGGTATATTTCTCATTTCAGTAAATAATCTTATTGCTTTTGAAAACTCTCCAAGAGTTTCAATAATTTTTAAGCTATAAGCTTATACAATATAAGGATTATCAATACGTTTCCCAGAAACTTTTATATTTTGAATCCTTAAAGAAGTTTTCATA
>NC_061112.1:142162645-142164002 GCF_002878395.1 Capsicum annuum
AAAGATATTGATGATATATCATTTTGTATCGGTTCACAATGCGACATAACATTTGAGATCTCATCACTTCATTATTTTCAGGTACATGAACCTCTCATAAGGTTTCATGAAGTGGTATGTCGTAGGCTCTTCAAGAGCTCATTGCTTTCTTATTATGATTATTTGCACCTTATTTTTCAAGGACTATTTCATTTGGAACCGATCAATCTACCACGCTTCGCGCATGCATAGACTTTGTTTTTTAGGAACACAAAATAAGAGCACTTGCGCTTAATATGAGATGTTTTTAGCATTTGACTTGAATTATCTTTTGGATGAGGATATGGTGATAATTCCTAACATATTTCATAGCGCTTATAATCTCCCTCTTATGTTAGAAAAACTAACATACATCCTCTACTTCTTTGAGAAATCCATCATTGTGCATTATGGTATATTCATTAATCGTATACCGCACATCAAAATTAGTAGATGGAATAATTGGTTTCCGATCTTGAACCAATTGAGGGGGAAGAAATAATCATAATTTATTGGTCTAATGCATACAAATGCTATTACAATATATCGTATTTCAAACTAATATATTAAATTTTGTCCTCATTAATAATGGTTTAGATATTTATCGAAGACATTCAATGCTAAACCATCATCATCAAGATGAATTATCTTGATTACACAATCTGAAAATTATGCTCAATTTATATTGAACAAGTAACTTTATGAATGTCAAACATAGGTTAACCATGAATGTACATGTGATCATCTTATTGATGCATCTTTTCAACATATCACATGATAGGTGAACGGACCCTTATTCACCTTTTTATAATTTTCGGATTTGAAGGGATCCAATCCCAATATTAGTTGGTCCAACCAACTTGTCATGAGAACAAACGACATAAACAATTCTTGAAGAATCTTCTAGTTCTTCAATACATGAACATCTTCGAGATGTCACAATCGTTCATATCAATTTATGAACTTTTATTCTAGTAAAATCCAAGTTTACCATGACATGTACTTTTTCTTTAGTAAATTTCAAATTTATTATTACATGAATAAATTTCAGATTTACTACTTTAGAAGTAGATTTCAAAATTATTCAACCTCTTTCGGAGGTGAGTTGTGATACAATCACAATCAAGTGCATCTTTGCATTAATAAATTTCTCATTTCCCAGGAATGGAATATAATCGTGCCTTAAGCCTATCAAATTATGATAGCTTATAACCTCTTTCAAGATTTTTCTACTTCAGAAGCAAATCGAGGCATACATATAATGTAGAGAATTTTTCTCTAGCATATCTTATAATCATATAAGCGTGTGAAAATATCATCACTTTTGATGATCATTATC
>NC_061112.1:142164102-142166124 GCF_002878395.1 Capsicum annuum
CCTCCACGCGTATATTTGTGCATTCAATCACTTGCCTTCTTTCAGACATATTATGCACTGCTACCACATACACCTCAAGAATGAAGTAAGTTGTCATATTTCAGACTTATCATATATTGCTACCACATTCACTTCATGGAATAAAGCATATTCAATGGGTCGAATTTCAAACTTTTCATCAAACACCCATTATTTTGCCTTAGCCATCACAATATCATCAATATGGTGTATTGAGATTCAAATTCAATATTTGATCCATATAAAGGCATCTTAGGCATGAATCGATGAGACTTGAACCCAACATATTATCATCTTTTTTGATAATATTGTTCTCGAGGAATAAATTTAAAATATAAATGGTTCTAAACCAATTATTTTTCCTCAAATTCAACAATAATTATATCATTAATAGAAAAATACAAATAACATAAAGAATTACTAACCTTGACCTTTAGATTTATAATCTCACCTTATTTGGCAGAGTCTCGTGCTGATAACGTATTATAAAGCAAGAAAGAATAAAGAAGAAGAGTATAAAGAATAGAAAGAGTAATTCTTATTTCTTCTCTTGATGGATGAGAGATCATATGATTGTAATATAATGAACAAAACCCCTCTATTTACAGGGGAAATTTACTCCTACTCTGAGTAAAAGACGGACGCTTCAAATCCTAATAGATATCAAAGTAGATCTTGATAGACATTCACTATAATGTAAATACATTTATAACAATATTATTTTTTATTTCCATTTGTTTGCTTGGTTCTAAAAATGCATCATCTGCTTTTATGAATTTTATTTAATGAATACAATATAGATAAAATTAATATTGTTAATTTCAATATTTAATTTTTAAAAATATAAAGGTTTTGTAATAATGATAAGACAAACGTGCAACACACGTTCCAAGAGACTAGTCTATATCTATATCTATAATCTATAATCTATAATCTATATCTATATCTATAACCTATAACCTATAATCTATAATCTATAATATATTAAAAGTGTGAAGCACTTTAAAATTATTATTTGAACTTTTTGCCCTTCATTAAAAAACTCCACAATAGACAAAATTATCTTTTTACTATTTTCCCCAAACAATTGTCATTTGATTATTATTTTAATATTGAGAAAAATACTCTATTATCACCTTGAACTATATGCGAAAAGGTTAAGACACACCCGAACTTTAAGAGGGTCCTATTACCCCCTGGACTAATTAAAATCGTATTTTTGATAACCTTAGTGCCTACGTGGCACAACACACTGAAGGGTCCACGTAGGCACATGTGTGTGCCACGTATGTGCCACATAGGCACTAAGGTTGTCAAAAATACGATTTTAAATAGTCCAGGGGTAATAGAACCCTCCTAAAGCTGTTCGAGTATGTCTCAGCCTTTTCGCTTATAGTTCAATGTGGTAATAAAGCATTTTCCCTTCTTTTATTTAAGATTACTAGTTTAGGTGTACGTGCCTAGCACGTGTACCTCACTTTAATGAGTTCAAACGTTAATAAAGATGAATTAAATTCAACATTTTTTGAATATATAGAGATGGAGAGTTTATTTAATTAAGCCTAACCTTTACCAAAAAAATTTCTCAAAGCCGATCGACATTCATCTACCACCTGTAAACTGCAACAAAACAATACGATGGCAGAGACATCATAACAATACAATTAAATCTAACCTTTAAATAAATTTTTTTCAAAGTTGTCCGACACTCATCCACGTATAACAAAATAATACGATAATAGAGATATCAAAATAATATAACTAAAACTAACTTTTACGCACAAAAAAAATTCTCAAAACAGAAATATCAAAACAATACAACTAAACCTAATATTTACCTAAAAAATTTCCTCAAAGCCGATCTACATTCATCTACCACCTGTAAATTCATCTACAACTTGTAAACTACAACAAAATAATACAATAGTAATCACAGAGCTTCAATTTTGATGAAAATAATTTCTGTCTGTGCGAAAATTTTGACCCTAAAGAATAACTTGAATG
>NC_061112.1:142169124-142200173 GCF_002878395.1 Capsicum annuum
GCTTCGGGGCTTTCCGTGTCATATCCAGTCACTTTTGGTATTGTATAGAAGTTAGTTATATGGCGGGGTGTGTCCCGAACTTAGTTAAACTCTGTGTATTGTTTAGAGGCTTTGTAGACCTAATGTACAGTCAAGGTGGTGTTTTGTTAGTAGACGTGATGGCTCCAACGGCGAAGTATTGTATATACATATATATGTGTGCTCAAGCTTATACAGGTGATTATTTCCTTTTATATGCGACATAATGCTGTCCGAATTTCGAGTTGTCATAGAGGTATGCATGGGAAGTATAAGGTTATGAACTGGTTCTCCCGAACCTCCTCGGTTACAGGTGCCAATCTGCCCCAATAGGATTTGAGGCATGACAGATAAGCACTCTTAGTAGGACTTGTTTCTCTACGGATTATTATTGACTCAGAAATTTATGTTTCTCATTATCCATCATTCGTGTAATTTCGAATTGGAATATATATAAAGAAGGGTCGTCTAAGATGCCCCTAGCTCATCGGGCCAAAAATATTTTTGATGGCAACTTTTCAGCTGAAATTTATCTTTATTTTTAACAAACCAGTTAAAATTAAATAATTGGATATTTATTAATCACATTGCCTCACTGTTACAAAACCCTACTTTTTGTAATATTCCATTGTATTGAGAAATCTAGCGAAAGAGAAGCAGCAGAATGACAGAGGAGAGGCAAGCGTCGGTTTCCAGGATGACGGAAAACTCGGAACAACTGCCAATGAACACCACCACGAAAAGTGCAAAGAAGAGCAAAAAACTCAGCCTTATCCCTCTCATCTTCCTCATCTACTTTGAAGTTGCTGGTGGCCCTTATGGTGAAGAGCCTGCAGTGCAATCTGCTGGCCCTCTCCTTGCTATTCTTGGGTTTCTAGTATTCCCTTTTATTTGGAGTGTTCCAGAAGCGATGATCACTGCTGAATTATCCACCACTTTCCCTGGTAATGGCGGTTTTATTGTATGGGCTGATAGAGCTTTTGGACCCTTTTGGGGTTCATTAATGGGTACCTGGAAATTCTTGAGCGGTGTCATCAACATTGCATCTTTTCCTGTTCTTTGTATTAGTTATATGGAGAAGCTTTTCCCAATCTTCTCTTCTGGTCTTCCTAGATACTTGGCTATTTTGTTTTCTACATTATTGCTCTCTTTTTTGAACTACACTGGTCTGGCAATTGTGGGTTACGTGGCCGTTGCTCTTGGCGTTGTTTCACTTGCACCGTTTATTATAATGTCAGGCATTGCTATTCCCAAGATTCGACCTCATAGATGGATCAGTTTAGGGCAAAAGGGTGTGAAAAGAGATTGGAATTTGTACTTCAATACCCTCTTTTGGAATCTCAACTTTTGGGATAATGTGAGTACTTTGGTAGGGGAAGTTGAGAACCCAAAAAAGAATTTCCCTAGAGCGCTTTTTTCAGCAGTTATTTTAACTTGTTTGGCATATATAATCCCACTCTTGGCCGTTGTTGGATCTGTATCAGTGGATCAAAGAGAATGGGAAACAGGGTTTATGGCCAACGCCGCAGAGATGATTTCAGGTAAATGGTTGAAAATTTGGATTGAAATTGGAGCTGTACTGTCAGCAATTGGGCTATTTGAGGCACAGTTAAGCAGCTGCTCTTTTCAGCTTTTGGGTATGGCTGACTTAGCCTTTCTGCCCAAATTCTTTGGTTTGAGGTCAAAATGGTTCGACACACCATGGGTAGGGATACTATTGGCAACTGCATTTTCACTAGGTATGTCCTACATGAACTTCACAGTTATAATTTCTTCTGCTAATTTCTTGTATAGTTTAGGTATGTTGTTGGAATTTGCATCTTTTATTTGGTTGAGAAGGAAGTTTCCTTTGATCAAAAGGCCATATAGAGTGCCAATGAAGCTTCCAAGTTTGGTGATCATGTGCTTGATTCCTTGTGTCTTTTTGGTGTTTGTAATGGTTATTGCAACCAAGGTTGTGCTTTACATCAGTGCATTGATGACTGTGGGAGGAATTGTATGGTACTTCTTTATCAAGTTATGTAAATCCAAAAAGTGGCTTAAATTCAATGATTATGTGGAAGAACCACTAGTGGAATGACTGGTGATTGCAGTAGAAAGGAAGTTTCGTTTCGTTTCTTTTCTTTTCTTTTGGTAATAATTGTCCCAAGGAAGTTACCTTGGGGAGAACCTTTCATTATATATCGAAAGACCAACTACATGTCTTTTATTTGACATTTGTATGTTTTTGTTCTATTTTTCTACTGTATCATTGTATAGCTTTGGATAGAAATGTCCTAATTTTTTGTTAACGTTTAAAAATAAAAATAAAAAACTTATATTTATAAATTGACCTCACATAATCACTTTTAAGTTAAAAATGCATTTATATAAAAATTATTTTTGAATTATTAGAATTAAAAAGTATAAATAATTCACCTTATTTATGGTCTTAATAACTTTAAGAACATTAAGTCATTTTGACAACTAAAAAGTGTTTAACATCACTTGTTTACCAAACATATCAATAATATTTTTTTCCAGTTTCAGAACTTCTATTCAAACATTTATCTACTTAATTTGTAAACACTTATTTTAAACTTTTAATTATTTAAGCTAAAAAATTACTTTTTAATCCTATCCAAACAGGCTCTTAGTAAAATACTTGAAAATTTTTAGTTAAGGCGTGTGGATAGTTAAGGCATGGTGAAGAAGTTGTCCGTAAATATTTACACCTAGGATATATATATATATATATATGAAATTATCATATTGAATAAAGATTTTTGATAACATGATTTTAGTATTATGGTATGACATATAGTATCCATTTTAATTTTGGTTTAGTATTCAATTCGTATAAATAACATGCCAAAATATCGAATATCATATTGAAGTATATATTTAAACATAATATATACATATATTAATATAAATGTTTAGACGTTTCAATGTTGACAACACTATGATCGAAATATCTTTTTATATAATTAATTAACAAAAGGAGTTGTTATACTTTCTTTTGAATATATATTTCGACATGTATAATGTGTTTGTATAGTACAACTGACACATTTACTGAAGTCATAATACTCTATTATATAAGTATGTATTGTTGAAGTTAGTGGCGGACTCAAAATTTAAGGTTCGTGGGTGCTTAGAAAATTAAAAGGCTAAAAAAAAAAAAAAAAAAAACCTTAACAAGGTTCGAACCCAGGGCACCCCTTCTAGTGTATTAATAAAGTTAGACATCATACAAGGTAAGGGCAAGGCTGGGTATACATCATCTTCCCTAAATTTCACTTACAGAATTACACTGAATATGTTATTATTGTAAAATTGGATACTATTAATTAAACTTATTACACTGAATATGTTGTTATTGTTTCCTTTAAATGGGGTTTGGGGAGAGTCAAGAGTGTACACAATCATTCGGCAATCTAATTTGCCAAAATTGGTTGAAGTATTCATTACATATACACGCAGGGTCGTTTGGTAGGAGGAATAAGGATAAATAATCCCCGGATTAATTTAGAAGAGGAGTTTATCTCATGTTTGATTGGAACAAAATGCATGATATAACTCATCCCGGGATTGTAATATTTTTTATCCCTCGTGAAGGGTGGGATAACTAATCCCGAAACAACTAATAATCCGGGGATAACTTGTTTTCCAACCAAACAACCCCTCAGTTGCATATAGTTTGTATATGTATGGATATGCGTGTGTGTAATATATAAAGGTATGTAAAGATACGTATATAAACATGTATAGTGAGTTTACTAACAGAGACTTTTTAACTCAAAATATTAGACATCTGTTTAGGCGTGGAAGAATTTCCCATCCAAAAGCCACGGTATACTGCAAGATTTAACGCAACGTACATTGTATTAGCAGATTATTGAATGAATAACATCTTTTTGCAAAGCATCTCCCACTGGGCTTTTGAGATCGAATTGGCCAATCCTTAATGTACAGAAAAGGCATTCCTGGAGCAGCGAGGCGATGGAGCTATTTGATGGGATTGGTGTTAAAAAGACTGCTAGAACAGTGAATCTCCCATATCATTTGTACAACTATTAAATGTAGACACTTTCTGTTCTGTTGGCAAATTCATTACATGTCTTGGATATATATATATATATATATATATATATATATATATATAAAGAATCAAATAAATTGCAAAATTTCTTCCCTATGAAGGGAAAACTTCGGTGCAGAATCAACAAATTGGAAGCATTGTAGTCTCTACTGCACAACAACATATGAAACTTTCTTTCCTTTTTTACTCTCCTGCAAAAGGAAAGAGCCATTATCATTGACTTGGGGGTGTATCCTCGGTGCCTTTTGCTTTTCCTCTGAGCATGTCTGTAAAACCACCTCTCATGATCCGCCTAAATCTAGTGTCTTCTGCTGCTGCTGCTGCATGTGTGACGACGGGCCTCAGAGGTTCAATTTCCACTGGCGGTGCTGGTGGTGGTGATGCATCTCCCGCTTCCCTTTTCCCTAGTAAACCACCATCACCAAAGAAGCTGCTTACTGATGACGCAATTCCCAGATGAGCACCCATTACCTTGCTGATTGTATCAAATGTTCCACCAGACCTTTCCCTCATTACAATCTCCAGAGCTTCTCTGTGTGCTGGATCAAGAGAATCAGCATCTTTTAACAGATTTTGAATTGCGGGTAGAAGGAAGTCTCTGACACTTGAAGCAGAAAGATCTGCAAAAAAACAGTCATAAACTGAGTAAACAAAGATTCAAATGAAATACAACAACATACCCAGTGTATTTCCACATAGTGGGGTCTGGGGAGGGTAGAGTGTACCCAGACCATACCACTACCTCAGGTGAAGTAAAGAGGCTATTTCCGGTAGACCTCCGGCTTAAAACCGATAACAGTATACAAACACAAAAGATAAGTGCCAAAAAAACTAACACCGCTAGCAACATGATAACACTACAACCACAAGATAAAAAATAAGAACTATCTAACCAAAATCACAGACATCACACAACACCACGAATAAAAAACTATAGACGCAAAAGAACGCTCCCTTATTATTACCGACGCACTCCCACCCCCTAACCCTCTACCCTAATCCGTGTCCTCCACACCTTCCTATCAAGGGTCATGTCCTCCGTTTTACTGCTCCATAACATGCCTAATCACCTCCCTCCAATATTTCTTCGGTCTACCTCTACCCGCCTAAAACCATCCATAGCTAGTGTCTCACACCTCCGCACTGGAGCATCCGAGCCCCTCCTCATCACGTGTCCGAACCAACGTAACCTCACTTCTCGCATCTTATCCTCCACCGAAGCAACTCCACACCTTCCTATCAAGGGTCATGTCCTCCGTAAATTGTAACTGCTCCATATCATGCCTAATCACCTCCCTCCAATATTTCTTCGGTCTACCTCTACCGCGCCTAAAACCATCCATAGATAGTGTCTCACACCTCCGCACTAGAGCATCCGAGCCCTTCCTCATCACGTGCCCGAACCAACGTAACCTCACTTCTCGCATTTTATCCTCCACCGAAGCAACTCCCACCTTCTCCCGAATAATCTCATTCCTCACCCTATCTTTCCTGGTATGTCCACACATCCATCGCAACATTCGCATCTCCGCCACCTTCAACTTTTGGATGTGGGAGTTCGTAACTGGCCAACATTCTGCTCCATACAACATAGTCGGCCGGACTGCCACTCTGTAGAACTTACCTTTAAGCTTTGGGGGCACATTCTTATCACATAAGACTCCCGAAGCGAGCCTCCATTTAACCACCCTGCCCCAATACGATGCGTGAGATCCTCGTCAATCTCGCCATTGCTCTGAATCATAGACCCCAGATACTTGAAACTCTCCCTCTTCTGAATGACCTTCGAGTCCAGCTTCACCACCACTCCATCCTCCTGCGACACCTCACTAAACTTACACTCTAAGTACTCCGTCTTGGTTCTGCTCAACCGAAATCCTTTAGACTCAAGCGTCTGTATCCAAATCTCCAACTTATCATCAACTCTTCGAGTCTCGTCAATCAGTACCACATCATCCGCAAATAACATACACCAAGGCACCTGCCCAAGGTAAATAAAAACGGGTTAAGAGTTGATCCCTGGTGCAACCCTATCAGAACTAGAAAGTGCTCTGAATCCCCACCTACCGTCCTCACACGAGTCTTCGCAACATTTAGGCTTCAATCGCACATGCAGTTACATTTTGTATTACAGTAGTACACTAGACAACCAGAGGGAGAGAGATCAATAGAACTTGTTCTTAGACCTTCTTCTGACTTATGCATCCCTTCTGCTATTTGATAATAAAGTTGCACTTCATAACCTTAGAGAGACTAAATACTGAATGTATCAGGGTTTCCTCTCCATCCACTTCATTTCTCGTTTCTTCCTTGGGATTGGTTTCTAGGATGCTGGCAATTCCCTTGGTAAGAGGGAGCAAGCAGAGCCTAGTTCAGTAGAGACAATCCTAGCAGAGACATGTTTCTGCCAACTTCTAGTAATCTGGAGTTTCAACTTCTAGTACTCTTTTGCGAGGCAGATGTCAAGTTAGCCTCTTCAGCTGGTCCAAATAGACCCCTCTAAATAATTTAGAACTCTTCTTGGATTTTGTTAGCTCGATAGTTTAGAAAGAAGCTACAAATCCTTATTTTGGGAAGCTTAACTGACCTGTCCTTGTAATGTTTGCACCTTCTTGATGCCCTTGAATGAGTCTACTTCATAAAAAAAATGTTTCTGCCAAACCTTCTTAGGTCCTGAAGGTAACGATGACCTATTTCACTAATTAGAAAGCTTCCAGGCTCTCACTTAACTATCTTAGAACAGGTTCATCACACACTTGTATTACATGAACAGAAAAAGATGCACGCTGAACCCAACAAATCACAATCAGCCATTTATGTTAGCTTCATCAAGTATGTAAGCAAAAAGTCGGCAATTTGACAAGTAATTAACTCCACTTGATGGGACAAAACTCCACGAGATCTGCTTTGATCAACCATTATTGCTAAAGGTAGTTTCACAACCAAATATCAGGATATTAACCACCAGTATCAGTTCATTGCGATACATAGTTTATTGAACTCTGATTTATCTCTCACGAAGCAGCTAAACCTAAAGGGTGATCATGTTGAAGAACATTTATATCTTCAGAACTGGAGAGATATATGAAGGAGAAAAATAGAAGAATATCTCAAAGGAGCAAACCAGTAGCATCAAGAGCACGGATTGATTCACAAAATGTGTTGGCTCTCTCGCAGCGACGCATCATGTCACTTGAAGGAGGAGGTGTTGCTGTAAGTAGGAAAATCTTGGACAACAGATGTATGTCAAAGTTAAAGAAAGTTGATGAGAATAGCAATCAAAGCTAGTTTTGCCACATATTAAAAAAATGCATTGATACTTCAAGGAGTTCATGAAAGCTAAGAGGTTAAGGATATAATCTCTAAGCCTCTCTGTGGTATGTGGCACTGCCATCACCAATGCACGAACTACAGCTAATGTAGCTTCATGTGATCCATCTTCAAGAAAAGCATCCATTTGAACACGTATTTTATCAACAATCTAATAACAAAGAAGAACAAACATCTCATTAAAGCCTCTAGATCAACACAGAATAAGAATGACACCAGATACTTAGCAAAAACCATATACCGCATCGTTTTTAAACTGCTGTGCCACAGCTCCGAAAGCATCAATACTGGCATATTTCACATTCAAGTTTTGGTCAGAACCAAGTGTTACAAGAGCAGGCAAAACATGAGTTGAGGCAACCTTGGCATCAATACATGGAACCTGGTGAAGTTTCAAGAATGATTAAAGTAAGTCACAAAAAGAATGCACAAACATAGGCAATTCCACAAAAACAAAAGTCTTACAATGACTTTGAAAAGATTGGCAGCTGTCGCCTTCATGTTTATATCTGAACTCACAACCATTTCCCAGAGGATGTTAAAAATCAGATTGTGATGTTCATCAAAAGTGCTGCAGAAAAATATAGTCAGCCATCATTTAAAGAGTTCAGACGCAAAACTGTAATGCCCTTACTAAAATAGCACAAACCAAAGGAAGCGAACAGAATAGAAAATCTCGCGCTTCACTGTCTGACTCTCTTGTCCGGAAGTTTGAATCAAGAGATTTCTCAAGTACTCTGTCAGTAGTTCATGCTTTCTAGGAGATCCTAAAACACCTGCCAGCAGAAGAGGCAGGACACAAATAGCCGCTAGTCTTTCAGCTACTGCAGTTTTGGGTTTCAAACCTGTTGAGGAGCAAATTGAAACGGATTTTATAAGGACTAAACATGATGCATCACTTAAAGGTTCGATTAAGCAAGTTTTAACTCATTACCTCTTATTCTTGATTGGCATGTTGCAGGGAAATATGATAAGTCACCGTCATCACCAACTGCCACCAAGAATACAGGTAGCATGATGTGTGTCAGGTAAGGTTCCCCCAGCAGGTCTGAAACTGCCAATAGAAACTGCCTTGCAAATTAAAGACGAATCTGGAAACAAGGAGGCATTTTCAATCCTAAGCACCAAAACTTAAGAGAAACAATTCAAGATACCCGCGTAATTCGATTCCTTAGGTTATCTTCCTTCTGGGGTAATAGAGAGGCTAGTTCAATCAATGCTGAAAAGCAGTCTATATGCAACCACTCAAAAGAAGGCCACTCCATCTTTCCTCTGCATAGACAAATCAAATATCTAGTAAGTATTAACTATACATTGTGAGATCATCTTTGAAGAAGAATAGAAAGGTAAGTAAGAAACGGTAAAAGGGGATTTTACCCAGCATACTGTTCAAGCATTGAAGTAGAACAGTATTAACCATAAGCACTGAAGTAGAACAGTATTAACCATACATTGTGAAATCACCTTTGAAGAAGAATAGAAAGGTAAGTAAGAAACGGTAAAGGGGATTTTACCCAGCATACTGTTCAAGCACTGAAGTAGAAAAGACTAGTCTTTCATCATCCGAAACCAATGGGAATGGACAGGTATCAATAGCTTTCTTGCACACAAATGTAAACAACTCTGTCAGTAAGCGCAGCAGAACATCTATGTTCCACCGTTCTCTCTCTCCTAGTGCACGAAGATGTGACTCAATAGAACCTTCAACCCCTGAAAGAGGTTGACACCGCTGGGAAAAGAGATAATGTATCAGATCCATGTTTAAGACAAGTCACTGCTTCAGTGAGAACTAAGTAAATGCAGAATCCATACCTGAGCAGACCCCAAAGCATGAGACAATAAAACTTGTAGCAAATGATCCAATTCCTTCCCCCAGTTTACTAAAGCTGGAACAAGTTCCTTGATTGTTGTTTCCACTACCACTCCAGATGGATCACACACCAATTGAAACATCAACTCCTCAACCTTAACACACAAAAAAGGGGGAAAAAATACGAATTGGAGAAAATCCATTTATGTATATGTTATCATCTAATCAGTTCGGGAAGCCACATTAAGACCAGGGGAGGGAAAATGCTCCATTCCTAGACCACGGAGCTTACTTTGTGGGAAATTCTCTCAAGTCACAATTCTTCTCCATGATTGCCTCGAAGCTTATGTAGTGAGGCTGACCTTGAAATATTTGTCCGTACTTGGGAAGAGAGGCAGCAGCAACGCCAAATTATGAGCAGAAGCCTCCCGAACAACTGTAGCAGAATCCTCGATGAGCTGTTGCACAATAGACAAGATAAGAGAATCTCGAATCTCAGGGCGCACGAATTCAGCAAGTTCTCCACAAGATTGAGCAACTAGCAAGCGGCGCTCCTCATACATGTGATTGATCTACACATCACAATAATAACACAGTGTGAAGTAGCAAGTGTAGATGCTGCATATGGTAAATCATGAGAGCTTCCAGCAGAACAGAATAATCTCACTTGTTCCCAACACTGAGGAAGTAGTTCAGTTTCCGTTCTCATCTCTCCAACATTTCTGGCAAGGGTGACACAAGCCTAAACATGATAACAAAATTTGGTGGAATGCTCTACCTTTTGAATAAATTCTTGTATGAAAAAAGCTTTTGACAGTCTTACATCCATTATAATCCGCCTCTGTTCTGCATCCGGACGCTTGATTAAGTTGAATAATGTATGAGTCAAGGAATCCCGTGTACTGCTATCCGGGTGGCGCTCAATTGCACACATTATTAGAGGAAGAAGCTCCTGCAGATACAATTCCAATAAAATGGAATGACAGCTACTTACTGTAGAAAATTTTTAAATCATTTATTATTGCTGAAAATTCTTTAAGAACTGTTGAAACAACAGGAACGAGTTAGTAGGAGTTGAGGATATATCAGGATGGTAGTAGCTTTCTTTAAGATCTGTAAATTTTTTTGTGAGTGGAAAGAGAGTTTTTAAATGGAAAAACACCCTCCAAGCACATCTACATTGGAAATTTCACTTTTTCTTGCAAAATCTCATTGAGGCCATGTTTTTCAGGGGGAAAAAATCCAAAACTCGAAAAAAAAATCTCAAACAAACGCCTCCTAAATAAGGGGCCAGAACATCAGAATAGAAGCATTAGTTTTAGATAACAAATTGTCAAAACATACCTCTCGGTGGTTGATCAACACATAAGGTACAATTTTTGGCAATGCATCTGAAAGGATCTGAATAGTCCCCAAACCCTGCGAAATCCAAAAATTTTATAGTACAATTGCCAAGCAAAAATGTTATCCGGTAAAGGCTACCATGTATATATCTGTGAGAGGGAGAGAGAGAGAGAGAGAGAGAGAGAGAGAGAGAGAGAGAGAGAGAGAGAGAGAGAGAGCTTACAATCTTTTCAGCATTTGATTGGACCAATAGATTGTCTGATTTCAAGATCAGACCTTTACTTTCTGAAGGTAGCTCACCATTGTGTTTGAGTACATTCTCAGTTTTATCATCAACGCCATTATCATTTGAAACTTCTACCACTTCCTCGTGTTCATTAATTATGTCAGCAGAGGTTTGAGTCATTAATAACTGAGAATCTGATGTTTGAGTCTTTAACTGAGAATATACAATTCCTAAATCTCCAGAAGAAACAGCAGCTGAATCATCAAAGACATTATGATCCCTTAATTTTTCAGCTTCATTTTCAGGATGTGTATTTGTAGCTTCTTCATTGATATTTTCAGGAGACTGGCTGTTCAAAGAATCTGTTGCCAATTTCAACCTCTGGATTTCATTCTGAACCTTTATCTCTTCCTTGTAACTATCTATTGATGGTAAGTTAGCACCTTCAAAATCACTTGCTACAAAATTCTGTGCAGAACGAGCACCCTCTATATGCATTTTTAGAGAAGTTATTTCAGCTCTATATCCGTTCAATTCTTGTCTTTGACTATCTAGAGATTGCTTCAAACTCTGAACCTGAAGTACAATTATTCAAATATATAGTATGTGCATGCGACACATGAAAACTCTTGTAAAACATAGAACACACAAAAAGATTTACCAGAATCTCCTTGTCCTTCATTTCTTTCTGCAATGCTTCTAAGGATTTTGCCAATACTGTGACTTGGGCATCTGCCATATCTTTACTCTTAAGCAAGTACTGCTGTTCATTTTTCAGCTTTTCATTTTCTTTCACCAACGACGTGTTTTCTCTAAGCATAGCAATTTTTTCCTACAAATATTCAACGATTCTTTTTCAAAACTAGCACACCAGAATAATGCACCAGTCGACAGATGTTAAGTGAACTAAGAACTTCACCAGTTCCGTATTCTACTGCTACCACCAACTTTATGAAATTTGATATAAAAAGTATTAAGCAATTCACATCCTTGTTCAAAAGCGCAGGCATAATTACGCACATGTGCAGATAAATGTTTTTACTTCAATTTTTTATCTATAGAGGGTAAGATTTCTTTTCTCTAAGGTTCCGACATAACACAATTCCGGGAATCTATCCAACATAACATGGGAGCTAATCAGGTGATTATTTCCTAGGATACCAACAAGAGTTTTTATCAACTGATTTTTAAAAGTCCAGTAATTCAAGACGCTGCAGAAGCAAGTACAGGAGAATTTATTCCTTAAATGGATGCCCGGTATGGAAGTGCAACATACTTGTCAAAGAATCAGAACTCCAACTCCTGGTAGATATCTAAAAGAGTTGAAACCGAGTGTCTTATAGAACTTCAACTTATTGTAGATACAAAAGAGTTGAAATCATGTAAGGAGAAAGAAGAAGAGCAGTAATATTACCAGAAATTAAAACCTAAGTCGGTTGGAGGGAAGAAGCTGATAAGACTCAAATATTCATCAGGAAAAGCTCATGGTAATGAATATAAGCTATGCAAGGTTGTTTCGCTTACAATCTGGCTAAAAATAGAAACTAAAATTATCGACAATAGAATACTATGGTAACGGGATTTTAGTGAATGAAAAAAAAAACTGAATAAGAGAAAAATTGACAGAAATTGTCTGGAGGAAGATTTAGGAACCAGTCATTAATTGTCCCACATGCTACTTCCTTGCAGTTATGGGCTTAGGAATCATGGATGATGCAAGCTAGAGTTTAAGAGGCAGAAATTCTTCATTGAATTTCATTCTGGGAGGAAGCGGAGATGATAAAAATGGGTGAGTGGTCCTGGATAGCAAAAGATTATTGCTAGAAAGCTGGTCGCCATGGTCAGACTGCAACAGGAAGTCGGAGCCCAAACACATACGAGTGACCCAAGTGGGATTACCTCCTCATCTGTAATCTGAAAATATATTTAAAACAGTTGGGAGGCTGACTCTGTATTTTCTTAACTCAAAAAAATAAAAAATAATAAAAGGAAAAAAAGAGAGACCAATATTAGACTAGTTTTGGATCTGAAGGCATAAAATCTGACACCAAACAGTATCCGAAGGTCTCTAATAGCAGACAGGGGAAAATAGAATTATAAACAAAATCAGAGGCATGAACTGACCATGGGGGAACATAGGAAAAAGAGAGAGCATAGACAAAACCAGGACTTGAAATGGAAAGCATTCATACCCAATGCACAATAAAATAACTCTGTGGATGTATTGTTCCTCCCCAAATTAAATCGCAAGAAACAGAGAATTATAATGCAGTGCTGGGAAAAGGAAGGATAGAGTATACTTGAAACTTGTAGTTAGCGTAGATTGACTATATAGATGCAAAGTGTCCACATATGATATGATATTAACGTAGATTTTACTACCCAGCAGGCTTTTAGTGGCAAGCATGCATGTTGTAAAACTGGTTGTATCAACTGTTCAGGAAGTACCTCAGCAGCCTCTGACGTGGAAGAAAGGTACTGATAATAGTAATGGCGCAAAGCATCTGGAACGCACGCAGAGGAGTTCTGCTGAACATCTAGGTCTTGATCAGTAACCTGTCATACATATCAAAGAAGTTACAACACTTTTAAAATGACATGTCAGCATAGTGCCAACGATCTGATGCACGTGTCTCACCCATTAGTCCTGTTATGGTCAAGGCCCTCTGCCTAGTCAGTGCATAAATTAGATGAGGGACTGTACATCAAAATCATATGAAAGAAGAAGATAGAATAATAGAAAGTCACAATTCAAACTGTGCCAGCGTACCATTTTCCGTTTGGTGGGATATGATAAATAGCATCCCTCCCCCTAAACTTGCCTGTCCAGTAACCAAACAGTGAGTTTTTCCCACTTCAATCCCTGGGTGAATCGGATCTCCAACATCATGGTTGAAGGTGGAGCCCTTATCATGAAATACCATTTTTATAAACCAAGATTTTACTCTTTCCAGTATGAGAATTCCACGGACCGGTATTTTGGAATTAGTCATGAAATATTTCTGATTAGTTACGAAGATTTAACATTGAAAAAACAACTGCCTTACTGGGATTCTGTCCCAAAATTGCTTTTAATTACCTCCAATTCATAATTTTTAAAGATTGCTCCACTTTCAGAGAAAATTGACAAATTGAATACCATGGTTCATTGAAACATTGACGGTTGAATGAAAAAGAGAAATTCTTGGTCTCTAGTACATGACGAATAAATTTTCCTAATCTGATCATGGAATAAACCTTTGCCTCTACATTTCCACATATCTTGCACAATTCCAACTACTCAACAATCTAATCCTAACTCTTTCCCAACCGGAAGCAAAGGTGAATTTCAAAATGTAACTGCAGCCTATTTGAATAAAATTAAATAAAAGGCATATGCTAACATAGAATCAATCATTTTACTTAGCCTTCTTGGGAAGCATTGATTACCTTGACATTGCTCACAGTCCAAGTTTCTTCCCTTGTAATCGTGGGATATACCATCTTCTACATCTAAGTGTTAGTCCCCTTGGAACATATTCCCATTTATTCCAGTTTATGTGACATCATTTCCTTTTAGTCCGCTCCAAAAAGAATGATAACTTTCTAAATTTGAAAATAACTCCACTTAAATTACCCATTTTGCGCATAATCACAAGCTTTTCTAGCAACACAAATGTTCTGACATGTTTCAGACCACAAGTTTTCAAAAGTAATACAGCCATAAATATGTTATGACGTGTTTAAGACTATAAGTTTTAAAAGTTTTCAGTTCTTTCTTAAACTCCATGTTAATAAAACTATGCCACATAAATTGAAATGAGGGAGTACCGGAGTAGCAAATATTAAATTATTTTTGTACCTTTTATAGAAACCTGGCAGTCCATAGGAGCATTTTCACATAATCCCCATTTCATTTAACTTGTCCATTTTAGCAAATCAAGAGAGTTTGATTACTTTCTCCCCATGCTACCTTTAATATTAAATAACTACATAAAGTAGTTGTGGTCAAATTTAGAGTTACAATTTTTAAAGCATCATCAAGAAGGTTAGTTTAGTAACCTCTAATTAAAGTTTCCCAATGGGTATGTCAGGTCAAAAACGGCCAAATAATATGAAACGGTCAAAAACAGCCAAATAATATAAAACGGAGGGAGTAGTAACTAACATTTTATTGAAAATGTGAAATTCTACAGAGGAGAGTTTTCAAAGTCCACCCAATTATCTACTCACGTCAGAATATCATGTGTGCTCCAAAATAAATACAAATGAATCTGGTCTTTTGAATTTGAGGGCAGGCCCCTGGGATATAGCAAACCGTGTCTGAAGGAAACACTTCTTACTATCTTTACATTTAACATAAAAATTAAGGAAAAAGGGCACATTACTTCAAGGTCTACCAGGAATTTAGCTAATCATTTCTCAATATACGTACTTGTAATTTCTGTCATGGAGACGTCGGCTGCAGCATATATGTTAAACATAACTGAAGCTCCAATTTTTTAGGTTATCAGAGTTAATAGACCATACACCATACAGGTGGAAATATGGAAGAAGAGGAAGAAGATATAGAAAACTGAACGTATAACTCTGAGACACAATGTAGATAAAAATGCAATCCTTCCTCAGTTTAATGATGAACATCAAGAAATCAGCAAGTCGCCTTAATATCAATTACCTCCTCCAATAATGTCATTGCAGTTAAGCGGTATCCTGCTAATAGTAAATACTCCTTTACAGCATAGTTCAAATCCTTCCGCTCATTATCCTTCAAAGGACCCAAATCAGAGAAAGAACCTTCCCTCTTCTGCTTTTGAAAATCAGTTCCATGGTATTCCGAAACATTGATCTTTGAATCTGCATGATGAAGATACAGATATATTCACATACATGAACTGACAAAATTCAACGCAGACATATGAAATCCATATCTATGGCAGAATCACCAGTCCTCCCAGAAACTACCTTACGCTCATACATGACAAGCCTATCATTTATCCTGACATCAATTCTACATCTGCCTCATGATACAACTTCAACAAAAAGATTCTTACAGATTAGACCAGTTTACAGTTGCAAGAACCTTATTTGAATGAATGGGCTAAAGAAACAAAGTTAATATCAAAAGAGGCAACTAAAATGCTGAAAATGCAGAACAGTTCAGGGATATACCACTTATTGGACAAGGAATAGTCTGACTTTTCTTTTGCAACTCAGTCTTTAGTAGGACAATGTCCTCTTGAGCTAAACGAAACTCATATTCACAGAGGGCCAACTTTTCTTCCAGGGCTTCTTTTTCTTCAAGCAGACTTTGGGGATCTGCGACTGTTTTTAAAAATGAACAGCTATTATTCATAAAAGATAAGTTATATATAGGCCCAGGAGAACTCCAAAGTATAAATGAGGTTGTAATTATTACTACTGAACAGTGACAATAATGAAGAAGAAAAAAATACTTGAGATAATAGACAGAACCAGTGAAATTCAGCTAATCCAAATTGAGATACCCCCAGTGCCACTCCTTTTATCTGAAGTGCAAAATGGTGGCTAAACCTGTAGCAATAGCTTAAAAATCTACTTGAAGCCTATGTGATTGAATTAGACATCCTAAACTGATGGATATTATCTAAAGTTCTCATACCAAAAGGCCTGAACCATTAAAGTCCTAATCACACAATTTAATTGAAAAAAGTTGGACAATTTTACTCAGTTAAATGATATTTGCCACCAGACAAGCGATGATTTCTTCCAACTTGCCTAATCAGTGGTAGGGAAAGTTGCATGGTACTTGTGCTAGTGGTAGGTAGCAGGTACCTCATGGAATAGTCGAGGTGCACATCGACTGCTGGGACACCACTGTCATAAAACGTTGGTATATGCCACCAGTTGCAGGTCACTCTTCTCATCCACATTAGAAGGCATCTTATTTTTTAAACCAGCACATAGATCTTTTTTTTTTTTTGGGGGGGTGTAGGGGTGTTTAATCATTTGTTCTTACCATCAAGAACATCAGAAAATGAGCTCATTCAAAACAAGCTTCAAGATTGCACATGGCTAACTCATGTGTAAATGTATTTGAGGTGGGTTTTTTTTTTTTGATACCGTGAAGTCCGGGCCAGCTTGCACGCACCTCAACTAATTCCATGTAATGTCTGCCACCTCACACTAGCAACAGCTACCAGGTACCAGATAACTCTATCCACCAAGGCTAGAATAAATGGGAAGAAAACACCTACTGTTTTTGTCTCAGCTGGGGTTCTTGGGGTTCTTTGCACCTGTGACATCATGTGCTCAACCCACTTCTTTGACCACTAGGTCACACTCTTGGGTGCATGCATTTGAGGTTTTCTTTACTGAACCAAAGATTATTTTTTAATTTGAAGAGATTTCATTCGAAGTGCTAAATTTTGGAGATCGAACAATCATGATGTATCTTCACTGATTTTTTTTTTTTGATAACCTCTTCACTGATTTATATACTACCATAAATTGAATTATTTACTGTCCAATGTGGCAATTGTTCAGTACCCAAATCTTTTTCCCGACACTAAATTAGAAATTTTTATACGCAAAGTTACCATAGATTTAAATGTACATAATAACATCAAAACATATGTGTAATCAAAACTCAAATTTTCACTTTGATGGAAAAATGCATATGAATCTTCATACTGACAATGGTTAAGTTTTTGTCTTCTTTTTTTTTTTTGGCACGAGGAGGAGGAACTGATTACCAAGAGTTATAAATGAAAATAGCAACTTTCCATGAAATTTTCATAAATTGCTCAGCCTATTGTTCCACAAAAAACAAATAGCTATTGGGTCTCAACAGAAAAGGGAAGGTTTTGAACATGAAAGCAATAGATTCTCGTGGTTTCAGTTGAAAGGAATTATCCTACGGATAATATACACACAAGAACTTAGAGGATATTTCACTACAACAAGCTATTAGAAAAAAAAAATATCAAGGACATACACCCATCTACTCTAACCTTGGTGGCAAGTTTACCCACCAACCACCACCTATATGTGTGGACTGTAGCAATCTGCTTGACGATTAGCCGAGGTGTGTAGAGTTGATACAAACACCACCGTCAGAAACAAAAAAAAACTCCAACATGACAATCACCCAAAAAGAAATAAAAAGAAGCTCAGACCACAACAATCACTAACATTGGAAAAGCTACTGAGCGAAATTATTTCACTATGATATGTTAGAAAACACTAACTGAGTAAATGATGTTAATGGAAGCCTCCAGATTTCAAAAAGAAATGAATGACCACATTTAAGCTCCTTTTCTTTCTAAAGCCCTCGTTCTACTTATATATTTTCCATCGCCATCTTGTAGTTGATAGTAATAAATTAATCATAAGCATAGTGATCTTGCATTGAGTTCTATTACCTCATTTACAGAATTAGTATGCTAAAATGTCTAAATCAAGTCAATGACACCAAGATTCTAGTACAAACAAACATGTCTCACCATTTATAATAACAAAAATTTGCTCAGAAAATCACTTATTCATCCAAAATATATAACAAAATACTCTAGCTTAACTTTTCAGGATCATTCAATATTTCATTGAAGATGAATGAACGTTATACTATACATAAAACATTTATTTGGTATACTCATTTTGCTCTTATATTCCATATTGAGATTCCTAAGACGCTGAAATTCAACTGCTAGTCCAACAAAATGTCTGTTGCGGCATGATGTTCATCAGAAGTCAAAAAACAAAATAACAATGTGTTTGGATGGTTGTTACCCATCTTATTGTATTGAATTTTTACTACCAACACCATGTTTGTTTTGATTGTTACTTAATTTTTATTGTATCGTATCATTAAGTTTCATCGTTAGGTAACCATGAAAAAACCTATTTTATGTAACGACCAATTAGGTGGAATCGCGTCGTTACCTTATATTTTTTTTTCTCACTTTACCTTTACTTATTATTTTATATTCCTACTCTATCCTTTATCCTACCTTTTTATAGTAACCCTACTCCACACCCTACTTTTCTAATAGGTCTATCATTTAAACTATTAATATGTGAAATTATGTTACAACAAAATCGACAAAATTTATCTAAACGTTGTGATTCATTAAAACAATACAATACAACAAAATGCAATACAATACATTATGAAACTGACAAACAGATTGATTAGCTCAATTTCAGCTGAAACAGTATGGAAATGATTTGCAAACCTCGGAGAGAATTGAAGCGAGAGATCTGATCGGGAGGGAATTGGGAAGGATCGGAGAAGAACTCTCTGAGACGAATCGCTTGATCATCACGTCCATCATCGAGAAGTTCGTGAAGGAGTTCGAATGCGGTTAACAAGTAGTTCTCTTCCAACAGAAAATTAACGACGCAATTGCAAAGGGACGATTTCTCCACATCCATTTGATCTCTCTCATCAACTGTACATCAACATTTGGTTTTTCAAATTTTTGAGATGAATCAATGTAATGAGATATAGGGGTGGAAGTGGAGGGAATTTGATGGAGCCAAGTACAAGTCGCGGTGCGGTGCGAGAAACTGTACAACGAGAAAGACCCCTCGGAAAGGAGAAGGGGGAGTGGGCTTTAGCGTTGGGGACAACTCGTTCGGTTCGATCCAGTTACGTAAACAGTCACGTGATTTGTCTGGAGAGACGTGGGTGGATTGACCTGTGAGATCTACTCCCTCTATGTTTTTAACTTGTGCATGTGCTAAAAATAATTTATTATATTATTTTTATTATTATTGGTGGTAAACAAAATTGTTTTATTATTAAAAGATTGTTTGTTTAAAAAAAAAAAAAAGTGACTTGTTGTAATAATTACTATTAATATAATAAAATTGTTGTTTTATTGATTGCTAGATACACAAGTAAACATGTAGTTAGGAATACTTATGTTGTACTCCTATTTCATGTTATTTGGTCCTTTTTTATTCGACGTATTTTTTGAGAAAAATCTTAAATAAAGGTGTATTTTATTAGATTAATAGTATTATTAATATTTTAAAATTTTAAATTTAATCATTATTATTATTTTCTTGTAGTTATTTAATAGTATGAGGAAAAAAATAGATTTGCTAAATAAATAGATATTCATTTTCGATTGGATATGGCTTTAACTATTCCTGTAGTCAGTCAATTAATTATTGTCGAACCCAATACCTACATTACATTTGAAGGTAAAAGAGTAATTGAACAAACATAAAACACTTATTTTTGATATACAAACAGAGTAAAATGAAGCAAGAGAGTAATTCATCCTGTCAAATCTTACTTATATAGCATACTAAAAATAGTATAGTGGACATTGATCTTATTTAATTATAAAAATATTAGGAAATATTTAAGGATAAAAAATTTTAAACATACTATAGATGAGCATTCAAGAACAGATTTAGAAGGTCGATTATGAGTTTAAGTGAATCACTAGATTTGATCCAAACAATAGTGAAATCCATTATATATCCAAAAATACTTTAATGTACTCAATTATACAGTAGTATTAACTTGAAGTCACCTTACAAACTTAAAGACTTTTAAGTCTTGCATTCGGGTCTTCAATGAAATTGTCTTCTTTGTCCATATGGTTTAGGATATAGCGATGTGGCAACTCATGCACCTTTAACATTTTTGTCCTGAAACATTGGTCCCCTACTTTTTAAATCTAGCCCAACTTCTTACTTGTGGCATCTGTTAACATTGTTGATAGAAGTGTTCCGATATTTTTGAACAAATTATTTCAAACAACCACCCCTGGAAAAGGACTTCTGAATTAGTTTTGATAGCTCACGAATAGCTATAATGAGACTTGAATTGCAAGGTGTCACTATGAGCTATATACAAGTGTTATATCATCCATTTGTTTTAGTTTGCTATATGTGAACGTAGAACAGTCAACTATGCTTCTGTGTGTTTTAGACATGCATCAAGGCAGGAGGATAGCTAGCTTGTTTCTAGAGATTCAGTCGAATATTCTTCAAAAAAAATGTTATTGATCGTACATAATTAAAAATACTTTTAGGTGTATATATATATATAATATAATAGATATTACTATTAGTTTGTATGTTTTTTTTTTCATATTTCGGATTTCTTCATTAGGAATTTTGGTTCCGCCAGTCTACTCCATCAAAGGCAAGGATAATCAAGTGATGAAACAAACGCCACGACTTGAAAAAAACAGTTCTCAATTCTCATTTTAATTATTTTTTTAATAGTAAATGAATAAGCATACGCCGACATTCAAATGCAAATTGCATTAACTAGTGGTTGTAATATAAAAGGAATAAAAAAGAAAAAGTAGTAATACTAGAATCATTTTGTGCCAGTAGATTGGTAGTTGGGTCACCCATTAGTAAAAGACGAGATATATTGCTTGTAATAACAGCCAATCAGCACTAGCTTTATCCCTCCTCCTTATTTTTCCTTTTTATTTCAAGGCTTTTATTATGGAGCTCATAACACCTGCTTCTACTGGCAATTCCAGCATCATACTGATAAACCATTTTTTCATGTATTTCCCATCAACTGTTACCCGGTAAAAATGCTCTGATGTTACTCATCTCCTCCTAGTTATATATTGCAGCTTAGGGTCAGTTAAGGCAGCCATTGGTTTGTACAAAGGGAAGGTTCTTGAAGGAAATTCTGCACTGAATAAACCCTCAGTTATGAAGTCTGTAGAGGTATACTACCATCTTTTCACTCACCATTCAGCTATATTGTAAGAAAGGGTAAATCTGCATCATTTGAGTCTTTCTTGGTGAACTAACCTTAATCTTGCACTCTCTTGTCAGAAGCCACATCCAAGGACCAGCCAACTTCACATAGCAAGAAGGGACATGGGGCGACTCGGTGAGAGCAGGAAAGTTGCAGAAGCAGAAAAAGCCCAAGCAGAATCTGAGCTTTTGGACGCGAAAAAGACGGTGAAGGAGCTATCTTCAAGGATAGAAGAGTTGAATTCAAGATCAAGTGTCCGGAATCAAGACTTGGAGAAACTGAACACGGGAAAAAGAGGAGGAAGTTGGGGGATGGCGCTTCGCAACCCTCGGAGTAATCAGTATTCCCAAGTAATGACAGAGTTGGGGTATGCCAAAGAAGAGCTGATTAAGCTTAAACAAGATATGGCTTCTATCATGGAAGAAAAAAGAAGAGCAGAGCAAGAAATAGAAACCTCTAGTTTGAAAATGCAATCTTTTTCAAGCAAAGTAGAAGCATTAAGAAGGGAGGTTGAGGAACTTGATGAAGAGATCGTGCTAGTTGAGCTAGCTCGAATAGAAGCCATTAAAGAATTCAGAGCAATTGAAGCTCAAAGAAGGGAAGACGCAGAAAAACATTCTGCAGCAATGTTGGAGAACAGGAAGAAAATAGATGACATGGTCCAAGAAATTCAGATATCAGAGGAGCTACAAGAAAAACTGGCCTCGACAACATCAGATGTCCAAGTTTTGCAAAGTGAACTGAAGCAAGTTAAGGAAATGGACAAGTCGATTCAGAAAAACAAGAGCTTGAAGGTCGGATCTAATTTCCTGGAAAAAGACACATGCTTGTTGCAGTCATTGAAAGAAGACTTGGAGACAGCAAAGAATGAATTAGCTTCCATTAAAAGAGACAGCTTCCAGTTCATGTCTTCAATGGACGAAGTGAGGGATGAGCTCAAACGCATCTCTGAGGAATCAGCTCGAATAAAGAAAAAGGGAAACAAGGCAGACTTGACAATTCAGAACCTCAACACGAAGCTTCTGAAGGCAAAAGCCAAACTGGAAGCTGCATCAGAGAATGAAGGAAAAGCAAGCTCTATTGCTTCAAGTTTATTGCTCAGTCTTGAACAATTGACAAATGAAGTTGAAGAAGCTGAGAATGAAAGGGTGACTGCCATTGAGGAAGCTGCAAAAGTCAAGGAAGAAATTCAGAAAACACAATCTGAAACGGTCTTGGCTGAGGAAAGATGGGAAGCTGCAATGCAGGAGCTTGAAAACGTCAAATTATCAGAAGCTACCGCCATGAACAACCTAAAAAGACTTGTTGATATTACTATGAAAAGTAGAGCATCCGCTTCCACCTCCACGATAACTATTTCAAGATTTGAGTATGAGTACTTAAAAGGACGTGCAGCACAGGCAGTTGACGTTGCTGA
This sequence comes from Capsicum annuum, assembly GCF_002878395.1. Lineage (NCBI taxonomy): Eukaryota > Viridiplantae > Streptophyta > Magnoliopsida > Solanales > Solanaceae > Capsicum > Capsicum annuum. The sequence goes on from NC_061112.1 coordinate 142,192,062, forward strand.
TAAAAAAGTGGCAGCAGCTCAAGCTTGGACAAAAGCTTTGCAAGCAAGTAAAAAGGAGATCTCAATGAAGACAGAGGTCGTCAGAAAGGAAATCCAAGAGCTTAAGATGGAAGAAGAGCAAAAAGGCCTGAGAATGGAACATTCACCTTCCGTAAAGACATTGGTCGATATGCAGCTGCAGAAATGGGAGGAGATAAATGAAAAGAACCAGGAACAATCTCAGAAAGGTTTACGTGCAAAATCCACCTCAATAAGACGAGTTAAGTTCAGAAAGTCATCATCTCCTGCATCTAGAGCAGCTTCCTTCGCAGCTAGGAGAAGAAGAAAGGTAATTCCAAACATAGCTAAGTTATTTAATAGCAACAGCAACGATGAGAACCTGTAAGCTATATTATTGCAGCTCCAAATACTTGCCAAAGTTTTCTGATGCAAGACATTTTTCTCACTAAATCCTAGTGTTGTTAGTCTCTGTATGTTTTCTCTGATGGATGGCTTGTTCGTCCTGATTCTGTATAGTTAGAACATCCCCAATTTTATTTGTTTTACTTTGTCCCCATTATTTGGAAAGGTCCGTCCAACAGATACAATATTTGGTGATCTTGAGAGTCCTGATTCAACTTTCTTCTGCGCAAAACAAGATTAATATTGCAAGTAAACAGTCTTCTTGCCTTGTACACCTTTTAATGTATATCTGCAGATATGCATACTTGTTCTCGTGATACGCACACTGCACAGGCACAGTAACTTCAAGAGGAGTCTCCACATCTGCTGGGGCTTCTAGATAAGGAGTTCCTCCTTTTAAGATCTAAGCTAGAGAATTGTGTTAATTGGTATCTGTGCTGAAGCTTTCTTTTTTTCTGATAACTGGGAAATCCTCAAGGGCCAATGAGCAGTTTTTCTGCTGAAATCTATTAAGGTGTACAATTACAAAAAGGTTAAATAATAAGAGAGAAAGATGATACAAGTGCAAGTATGCAACTACATTCTTGAATACGAGTGCCATGTTAACTATGTGTCACGGGGTCCAATAAAACTACAGTTGGCAGCCTCAGCCTTCCTTCAGAGATTAATAAGATAACTCTGGCATCAGATGACTACTCACTTAACAAGCAACAGCAGAGAGGCAAAAGTTACTAACCATTAACAGAAAAATATTTACGGTAAAAGCACACATTGTCATTCATCATATATATTCTGATGCATACAAACCAAAACTACTTTCAGTCTTCACCACTGTTTAACTTTCTTCATTTTTTTTCTCTTTATGGGTATAGATGTGTTCAGAGTATGGGGATTATCCTAACAAATATTAAATAAAGAGAAACAAATTACACAAGAAAAACTTTTGGTTTACGTGCCTCAAACAAGATGAAAGAATAAATCTTAGAACTTGTGAACTATAAGAAAAGATGAACCCCCTATCAAAACTTTTGATCTTCTTTTCACAGCCTCACTGAGGATGTGATGGTGCCTGGTTCATTACATTGTTACTGTGCATCTGCATGGAAGACTCTGACAGTAATACTGTTGCCCCCTTTGTAATGGTTTGGCACTGGGAAATGAAAGAAGGTGGAGGAGGCTGAGATTTATATATCTGATTGTATGCAAGATCATCGTCAAACTCATTTGCATCATTCGCAACAGGAACTGATGCAGTTGAGACGGGTTGGGAACTAAGCTGTGGTTCAGGAAGGGTAGTATATTGTTGCTGAGTCTGAGAAGGGGCACTAATGGGTAGTGATGTTGTTGGGACTGTTGTGTAAACTTTTGAAACCGGCTCAGACACTGATTGAGCTGTCACAACCTCCTTATAAGCTATTGATGGAAGGCTCATGACACTTTGTGGATGCAAGGTTGGCAGATTGGACGCCATCACTGCTGCATGATTAATGTTGGGCAGCACTGACATACTGTGAGATTGCATTTGCTGCACAGGAACAAAGTATATTGGGTACTGTTGATTCAGTGGATAAGGAGTTTGTTGCGGCTGCTGCATGGGAACCTGATATAATGGATAACAGGATGATACTGGCAATGGACCACTAGGATAGTTAGGTACATAACAAGCACCACCATGAATATATTGCATTCCATGTTGGGGCTGCTTCCCATCCAATGTTTGAGGTAGTTGATACCCAGAAACCTGAACCATTTTCGGTGTCTGAATGAGAGTAGGATTGACAATGGAGCCTTCTGCTTCGATGAGACTGTGTGAGGCCATGCTGGACATTACTTGAACAAGTGGCTCTTGGTGAATTCCAACTTTAGGTTGAAAACCAGTACTTCCAACAATATTGTCACTGTGGAAATCAACCAAGACAGAGGCCCATAAATACAGAGCTTAGAGGCAATAATTATAACCAAAGGTAAGGAACAGATCCAAATAAATGCATGCATCCTATTTCTAGTGTTAAGTCCCAAGTGATCTAACTTCCGAATTGAGAGCTATCACTCTCTTCTTTTCTTTTTCCCACTAGTGTATTCTCAACAAGCAATCAATAAAATGGCCATCACTAACTTGAGCAAATAGATTCAAAAGCTCAAGAAGTCTTATAACTCTCTTTCTAGCATATATAAAGAGTAACAGTGCTGACTTATCCAGTGAATTGAACCAAAGCAATCCAGAGAACCGACTGTCAGTTCAGACAACTACAATAACCATACAACTAGCATAACATACTAGAATACAGACCAAAACATCCCACCTGAAGGTACCTCACTGTAGAAAATTACTGTATTTCTCTTCTTTTTTGGGAGGGCGATCAGTTAATTGCGAATGCAATTCTAGTGTGGATTCATTATATTAACTTGTAGCTCTCAAGTTTTAACAAGGTTTTTTCTCCTTATTTGAGTGAAAATCAGAGAACCCTGAAGTCAAAAATATAAATCAATATATTCCTCAGCACCTTATTCTATTATCATAAGGCAAAGTAGAATTCAACTGAAACAAAAGTACTTACTTATAAGGCACAGATATTGGTGCAGAACTCAACCCAATAGACCAGTAGGTCAACCAAAGATCTAAACTTTTGTTAACCTACATACACCCAATGACTCCAATAGCATAACTAGAAAACAAACAGTAACATCCCATACATCCAAGGGTGTGGCCTAGTGGTCAATTAACCGGGTTGAGAACAACGAGTTCTCGGTTCCCTAGCAAAGACAAAAAACAAAGATTGATTGCTTCCCAACTGTCCTAACCGCAGACAAAGTTATGCGGTATCTTTTGCTGGTGTGAGGTGGCAGGTATAACATCAAATAAATAAAAGGGAAATATTTGTACTTATCCATTAAAGCTGATGATGAAGGCACTCTAACTTTTTTGTCCTGCAAATTAGCACCACCATCCTCAGCTTGAACTCCAATAGCAGGTATATTAGACATAGAAATGGAAGAACTTGTCGACCCAAACGAAGAACTCGTCTCCAAAACCATAGTCTCCGGCACCGAACCACCACCAAAATCCAACGCTTGCTTGCCCTCTCCAGCACCCCCTCCAATCGCACTCAAATTTTCCCCTGAATTCGACCCACCCGTATTTTCAAACCCGATAAGCTCATGCCCAAAACCCGAATCAGTCGATTGTCCCCTTCTAGCAATCCGCGTATTATTCAAAGCATCGGAAAACCACGAATCAGCTTTAGAATCAAGTAACGCCGAACCCAATGATTCAGGCTTTACCGGGAAGAGGAATAATCTGATACGTGAAGATGTTAACGCACTCATGGCGATCGTCCTATCGTGTTCTTCAAGCATGTTCTGTAAATCCTCATCGGTCGTGACCGAAATAAGCGAATCAAGTTCCTCATTAGGTAGCTGGTATTTCAGATAAAACGGACGGTTACCATAAAGGGTACGGGAAAGATGGGCCATAAATGCGGAGAGAGATGCGACGGTGGTACGACGATCGACGGCGACGACACGGTTGTCACCGCCGGCGTAACAGAGAGTTTTGTCGTGAGGACGTTGAACTATGTGGCCACCGTAGCTGCATAAAAGGCGGACCTTGGTGGTGGGGGTGGGAAGAGGCGGTAAGTCGAGGAGGGAATCGGTGGCGGTAGACGGCGGAGCTGATGACGGTGGTGGTGGTGGTGGGTCCATTTTAAGGCGGAAACGGAGGCGGGGGATCTGGTATGTTTTGGGGAACAAAGTGCGAAAGATGAGGTAGTGTGGGGATTTATTTTGGTGATTTTAGAAGGAACCTTTTTTTTTTTTTTTTTTTTTTGCAATTTTTACTTTTTTTTTTAGCTTTCTGGAAGTTTAATCTTTATAGTAATTTGATAATAACGTTCAAACGACTCGTCAAATAAAAAATATTTTAAAGGAAAAGTGCTCCCCTCCAACTTTTTTGTCCTGAAAATTTAAAAAGTAAAAAGAATGTTACACTCCTGCACTAACTTTCTAAATAGTTATTTATTTTTATATTAAAAAAATATTATAAATTTAATTTGATAAATTCTTAATAAATATTTTTTAATAAAAAATATCAAGCTAACCAGGATTAACTATTTTAAAGCGTAAGAAGTACTAATAATTTGGATGCCTTAACCAATTATATTGAGTCAAATGAGAACATTTTGAGTCAACATATTGGTTAAGAAGGTGAAATTTCATTTGTTTCACTTATATCAGGTTAATTTTATTTTGAGTCAATCCAAAATATTAGATAATAATTTATTGTTATTTTATTTATATAATTTTTTATTTTTGAATCAAAATAAGAAAAGTTAATTAATTGTTTCGTCTCATTTCAAGTAATAATTTTTTTTATAATTTATTTTAAAGATAATATTATTTTATTATAATTAAAAATAATTTAACTTGAAAATTTTGTCTAAGTGACACATGAAATGCGACATACGAGAATAAGATGAGTATGAGTAAGTACTGCCTTTGTTTAAGTTAATTTGTACTTGTTTTAGAGTCCATGTCAAAGTGAGACCATGGATTAAGGAAATAAGGGGGGGGGGAAAAAAAGGTAAGTTAGTGTGGAACGTATAAAAAAGGGCAAAAGAGAAAAGTGAGTCAAAATGTTACAGTGAAATCTGAGTTTGCATGGGCATATGAAATAGCTGGCAAATGCCAAATGCATGCGTTGTGGGGGTAAATAACTATAATAAGAGTACGATGAACATAGTTTTTCCCTTTAAATATTGCTCCCTTATCAGTCGTCTGACCCAATTTATTTAATTCAACGAAAAATGTATATTTTAAAAATTTACAGTCAAAAAAATAAAATAAGTCAAAAAATTTAAGCTAAATTAAAGTAAATGAGTTAATTTTTCTTAAGTATCAAAAAATATTGCCTTGAACGTTTTTTAAATCGCTCTTCTATTCCAAAATTTATAAACGACTTGTTGTATTTTCTTTCTTTTTACTTTAGAAATAAAGTTATAAGACGAATAGAAAACGATCTTGCTTGTTCTATTTGATTCAGAACCTCACAATCAAATTTTCAACAATCCACTATATTTACAGTAAATAAAATATGTTTGTCAATTAAATTTGTTCAATGACCATAAGCTTATTAATTTAACTTAATTTCTTTATTCTAAGAAGGAAAAGAAAAAGAAAAGAATGAATAACTGTACTGATTAATTAATGAAGGTGACATGGGTGACGTAATTATGCTGCCGTGGTTTGCTTTGCGTTAGACTGTGCCCATTGTTTATCGGGAAAATGACCCACTTCCTACTCCATAATAAGTCCTTTTTTTTTCTATTTTTGAGTCATAACAACTCCAAAAGTTAATGAGTACGCTTCCTCTCCCTTAAGCAAGAGGTTGGGGTCGATTTTCACCTCTAATGAATAGAGAAAATTTTATAGTCAATTTTCTATTATTTAATGCGCTGATTGTAGAATATAGGATTAGTCTCACGGTTGCCGATGGTAAGAATATCTTGAAAAACCAAAAAATATATATATATATATATATATATGCTTCCCTCGATTTAGATTTTAGAGGGTACCTTGACAGACTTGTTTTTCCTTTTTCGTACACACTACTTCATCATACATCAATTTGTCATTCTTTAGTGTATTTATTAGTATTTACTGCAACTTTAATGTTTCCATTCTGACTTCTGTGTCTTGATTTTTATTTTAAATTTTTTCCAAAAATATCACCTCTCGTAGGCAGACCACGGACTCAGAATTTAGGATCATAGGTATTTGGAAAGTTCGATCACACATATTAACATTCAAAGTTTTATGGTTTCGTTTGAAAATTAAAGCATTCAGTTATCTTCTTTTCTTATTGAATGTTTTTCTATATTTTATACCAAATTTTATATATTTTTTTAATAATTATACTTAATTTGCGTCGAATTTAATGATGCCGAACCACCAAAAGTTTGACTATAACTCCGCCCCACTCATAGAAGATGAGCGAGTACGTCAAAGAAATCAACTTGAATTCACGCTTGAATCTTCTTTAACTTGCCATGTACCTCGTCTTGTCTTTCACATTCATAGTTCATCGTGATTTTTGTTATTCTCTTTTCTTTTCTTTTTCTTTTAATTCTCGTAAAAAAATTAAAAAATCTTAATGGGTTAGGAACTTTTTATTGGACCATCGTTTTTATATATTTCTCCGTCTTTATCTTGTACTTGACTTTTTTTAATAATTACTTACAATGAGCAATTTGCAATTATATTGACCTATGTAAACCCGTCTTGCAATATTTATACAAGATTGTATTTTTTTAAATGAATTGACATGTTCCAAATATTAGGCGTGGAAGGATAAGTTTGCAATCAATCTATATACGAATTGGACATTTATCTACTGTGCTATTTGCACCAATCATTTGTTAGCCTACCTAATACGGTGAACTAGATATGGTTATATATTTGGAATACAATCGTATGTTATAAGCTATGACTATCGACATTCACTTGTTTATTCTTTTGCTTTTTCCTTGTTTTGGGGACATTTTGGCACATTAATTTACTATCCTATCGTGTGTGTAGGAGTCATGAGATAATAATAACAGGAACAACAACAATATATAGTGTGTAGCTTTGTCCCAATTTATAAGATCAAAAGATATTTATTACTTTAAATAAATTCTCAGTTCAAAAAATGTGAGAAGTGAAAAAACAACACAAAATACTACACAAGATATGACAAAGTATACTAAAAAAGATAGTTACAACGACAAATAATACGTTAAATAAATTACAAGAGAGAATATCTTATCTCGTACCCTACTTTTTTTATGAGTTGTCCTTTAAATTATTGATTAGTGACATTTAGTGGCGGAGCCACATTGAATTCAGGTTCGGGGGTTCATTCGAACACCCTTCGTCGAAAAATTATATACTATTTTTATATATTAAAAATATTTTTATGTATACATAATAGATGTTGAATCTCCTTCAATTAGTTCGTATATTTACTTCTAAATCTTCTCAATGAAAATTTTGACTCTATCACTAATGACATTATGTAATTGCACAAATAGTATAATGTATCTAAATATATTGTATGCATCACACTACAATAATGACGAGTATTTCATCAGTGATGCCAAAAGCTCAAGATTTCATTTTCAATAAAATTCAATACTAAAATATAATGGTTTCTCCTATTGTTATCTTACGCTAATCTACCTTATCTATGATTGTCGTTTTTCAATTCAATTTCTGGTTTGGTTAGTTAGTTAGTTAGGCAGCCAGCCTAGCCCTAACACGTGGTCTCGTCGAGTCTAGCGGGCGAAGCATTGAGTTTAGTTGTTCGTATATATTGCATCTTTGACCATCTCGTTTAGTTTGGTAGCTAGATTAAATAATTTCGAGATTATAATTTTTAAGTTATTTTATATCATATGAGAGGTGATATAAAATAGTTTTATGATTGATGGGATAAGATGAATTATTAGCTATATATAAGATTTGATTGATGATAAAAGATAGTTTCAGAATAAATTCATACCATCAATCAAACGTATTATAAATTTTATGATGAGATATCTCACCTTATACCTCCTACCAAACGATCCTTTCTGTCCGTTCTATCGTACTATAATTATGGTAAAATATGATTTCTCTCTCGTAGATATTTGTGGTATTTGAATTCCAACTCTTGATATAGATCTGTTTTTTTTT
>NC_061112.1:142203173-142256176 GCF_002878395.1 Capsicum annuum
TCATGTTTTAATTTATGAGAATTGATATCATTAATTTTCAGAGATATATAGATTAACAACATCCCTCCATTTGTCATGTTTTAATTTATGACAGTTAATATCATTAATTTTCAGAGATAAATTAAATTATATTCATTTTATACTTTAAATATAAATTTAAATATTTGAAATTTAAAAAATGCAAAACATATCCGTAAAAAGTGAAGGGAGAAGGTATATAATATTATGCATCTGGCATGCATACATGGCATTTGACAGCAGTGCAACAATATTGTAACGAACAAACGTGGCATTCATGATTATGGACAACGCAATGCATAGCAAATCAGCCAAAAAAAGAAAAAAAAGAAAAAAAAAAAGGACAACACCTCACCAAACAAAGCACACAAATTTCACATTCACAGTTTCAATGTCTCATCAGAAATTTCAAACACCCTTTCGTTGATTCAGTTTTGCTACCTAGGTAGGTAGGTCACATTAATGAACCTTTTCCATTGTTGTTCTTGCTAGTGTTCACAGCTTTTGAGGATTTTATTAAGAGAAAGTTTACAATGTCTTTTTATCATTGCATTTTTTCTGGGTTGACTAGCTGACAACTGTTATATATTTCTTTATTTGTTCCAATTCGACGTGGATAAGATATTGTGTGGACGTATTTTTTTCTATGTGGAATCTGGATCTTGCTGTCACTCGTGAATAGTACTCTTATTTATTAATGTCTTGATTCATTATTATTTCTTGACCAAGGATTGTTTTTCCCTCTTCGAATTTTAAGTTGTGTAATTTTTTGCTTTTTTTCCCTTTGGCTGCTTTGAACCACCAATGCCATGGTGGGATTTAAGATCTGTTTTCTTTTTCAAGAATTTCAGATGCCTTACGGAGTCTCAGGTTCGTTAGGGTGTAAGTTGCTCTGTTCTTTAGTCTTCACGATGTCCTTTCCAGCTTTTGCTTTCTTTCTGATGTAATGTCATTTTTATACTTCCTTTTCTAAATGAAATGGACTCTCTTCTATGTCTGCTTCTCCATTGAAAAGCATATCTGAAGTTCTAAGGTTCGAAAGGTTACCTTTGGTTATTATTGAAGAGTACCAATTAAATCTAAACTTGTCCATTCCGTGCAAAGTTTAGGATTAATCCAAATGCAATAACCAAGTAATGTTTCGGGCAAACAACATAAATCCCGACAGTTTGGAACTTAATTACAGAATATCCCAACATTTTGCATAATTACTGAAATTTTTTATTTTAGGTCTGTCAAGGTACATAATTAGCTCCCGATACATACATTTTTTCCTTTATAAAGATACATAATCAGCTCCCGATACATTTTTACGATTTTGGGTCTGTCGAGATAGTAATACATCCAACAAAGATACATTTTCCTTGTAAAGATACATAATTAGCTCAACATAGATTTTTTCCTATTTTGGGTCTGTTGAGATACATAATTAGCTACCTACCGATACATACAACGAAGATACATAATTAGTTGGGATTTTTGTAATTACTACTTTGTAAGGATGAGGATTTGTATAAATATGGTAAGTTAAGGTGTATCTTTATGTTATTATTAATATTTCACGTACTTTGTCCTTCATTTTTTGTATGATTATTTGTGTTATTGTTGTATTGTGCCTATAATTTGTTCAATAGACTACTTATTTGCAGATATTTATCGGTTGATTTTCGTGTCTTATCTAAGCACGAGTTTGAATGAGACACGGACTGTAGTAGTTTCAAGTCTTAGACAAGCATGAGTCTAAATGAACTATGGATTGTAGTAGTTGCACCAACTGAATGCCGAAATACCACTTATAATGTAATGAGCTTTAGCTTGTTACACATGAGACACTGATAAGTTTTAGTTCCAACTTAATTGATTTATAATTGATTATTTTTTGGCTTTCAAGCAGAACGGATCAAGTCAAAGGTCGGAAACTTCTGCTGGATTTTCTCAACTGTTTCTGCCGCTGATTGCAAACAGGAAAAACCAGGTATAGATTTCTCATGTTCGATGTAATTAAGTAAATGGGACGGAAGTGAGTAGCTGGCATGGGTTATTCCATCCATAACATATTGTACAAGACTTGAGATGAAAGAAGGGTATGGATAAGTTTGGTCCTGATTTTGGGCGAATGGGCGAGATATTTACGAACTCAAAATACTGGACCGTCCTGTGTCCTATATGAGTCACGTACGGCTAGTGTACACTGACAAAATAAACTTTGGCTATTTTTAATAAGATGCACTTGGAACCATGCAAGAACACGTTATGTAAAACTCTCATTTGTTCCTTTCCGCCACTACTCGTTTTAGATGATCATGAGCATGTATTCAATTTTTTGGGAATATGCTTGAGATCTTTTTTAGGCACGTCAAACTTGCTTCACCATTTTGACCAATGGCTACCCTGATACTGTCTATACTTCCTTAGAATATAATGTTAGGTTTATTTCTATAAAGAAATTTATGGTTGACTATATAATGTACATTTTTTTAGATGTGGCAATCTGTTGTTTCACCTTGTGGGATGAAATAAACAAAATCTACATGGGCGCGTATGATGGATTTCTGATGCAAATTACCTTGTTGTGGCTCTGAAATTTAAACAAGGAGTTTATCCTGTGCTTAAGCATGCAGCTTATTACAAATTTAGACAAATAAGTCATTGGAATCATATTAAAAAAATACTCTTTAAGAACTTTTGCATGTTCTTAGCAGGGCAGAATGAGGGACGCCCAGCCTGGATCACACACTGTGAGGTCTCATGCTATGACAGTGATATCACATACTGTGAGGTCTCATGGGATAATGGTGGCAAGGACTCATTTGAATGACTGGCTGATATTAGTACTACTTTTGGCAATAGTTATCCTGCTGAATGCTATCCATCCGTTTTATCGGTTTGTCGGGAAAGGCATGATGGAAGACCTCAAGTATCCTTTAAAAAGTAATACTGTACCTATTTGGGCTGTGCCAGTGAGTTGATCCTCATTCTTCATTTAGTAGCTACAAGATTACTTTATTGAGGCAATTAGTACCCATATTCAGATTTCAAAATTTCCAAAATTTATCAGGTGTATGCTGTTCTGCTGCCTATGTTTGTTTTTCTGCTCATTTATTTTCGGCGAAGAGATGTCTATGACCTTCATCATGCCATATTAGGTAAGACATTCTTTGGATTTGGCTAGTTTTAGGGGAAAGTGGTTTATATCTGTTCTCACGATAAAAGCTTTCTGGTAGTCGTCCTCTAATTATGTCGTGATGGCAGGGCTTTTGTTCTCTGTTCTGGTAACAGCCGTTATCACAGGTGCTATAAAAGATGCAGTTGGACGGCCCAGGCCAGACTTCTTCTGGCGCTGTTTTCCAGATGGAAAAGAAGTATGTTTCAGTGATGGTTATAATTTATGCTTCTAGCTGTAGTCTAAGGCTTCTCAGTTGTAAGTTTGTATTTTATCAGTACGTTTGAACATTGATGGGTCAACAGGTTTACGATAAATGGGGAGATGTTGTATGCCATGGTGACAAAAATGTTGTTAAGGAGGGGCACAAGAGTTTTCCAAGTGGGCATACCTCCGGTAAGTAGAATGCATGTCTCGTTAATGTTCACATGCCTTGTAGGGAAAAAGATTGCATGTGTGGAGACATAGACTTGAAATTTACAGTGTCTCAGGATGTGTTTACGTTGCTTCTTTCTTGTTTTCTCGATCTTTGAGGATTTTGGATCAACTTGCAGTGTCCTTTGCTGGTCTTGGCTTTCTATCACTTTATTTATCTGGCAAGATACAAGCTTTTGACTGTAGAGGACATGTTGCGAAACTGTGTCTCGTGTTATTTCCTCTTCTTCTTGCATCTATGGTTGCCATTTCTCGGGTGGATGATTATTGGCATCATTGGCAGGATGTGTTTGCTGGAGGTCTAATTGGTGCGTTTTTATGTTTTATTTGTTGTTTGTATCTATAATAAAGAATCATCTTAATTGTAGAGTTGGGTAAACGAACTTATAATAAGACTCCGTGAGACACCAATCAAATGTGAGGATATTTTCCTTTTCAGGTTTTACAGTTGCAGCATTATGCTATTTGCAGTTTTTCCCACCACCATATCATGATCAAGGTCTGCCTTCATTCCTCCAATTGTCTCAGTGCTGTGAAAATTCTTGTGATGGAATATTAGAAGCTTTCACTTTCATGTTAAACTTAAGCTGCTTGTCAGAGTAAATAGTTGAATGAACGTGTTTACTTAATGTATCTCAAATGGATGTTCATCTTACTTGGGAGAAGCGTGAAACTTTTATTCCGTAGTTGATCCCAAGTTGTTACCACTTCTGCATTTGTGCTATACCTCAATTGTAAAATGATGTATGTGTAATTATACATAGCTTTAGTTAGTTCAACGTGGATAAAAGGTTCTCTCATTCAATTGCTCCCTGCAACTTGAGGGATCATGGCCTATGGAAAATGTAATGATAATTGCCTCTTGGAAGCCTGTGGGTCAAAGAAAGTAAATCTACTCTTTGAAATCCAAAAAATTTGATAAATCTGTGACCAAGGAAAAGGCCTTAGTTTTGGCCGAGCTGCATTACAAAAGGCAGCTATCCTCCCTATGAATGAATGTATCTAGAAAAAGGTTCTGGTTTATGTTCTTAGTAGAGGAATATGATATGGCCATGGAGAGAATTCTATGTACTATGCAGATGTTTGCTTCGCCTTCCCTTCTTTTTCTAGTCATATTCTAATTGTTTTGTCAATTTTGTACTCAGGCTGGGCAACCTATGCTTACTTCCGTGCCCTGGAGGAGTCTCGGGGAGCTGCAGAAGCTGCTAATAGAGCTAATGCCAATACAGATAATACACGCTGCACAGAGATTCAAATAGAAAGTCGTCAGAACGAGAGATCCAACAACACATTGACAGGCATTTCTTTATCCGGGGATTCTGGTCCAACCGTGGAAGATCTAGAATCTGGGAGGAGGTAGTTTAACTTGAGGCAATTGATAGTTAGAATGGTTCATACAAACACTGCTGCGGTACATGCTTGGGATTGCACAAATCACCTCTTTTGAAGAATAGATACATAGGATAGACTAGATTTCATTCTTGCCACACTGACACTATTCACAAGGCATATGCTTTTAAACATCCTAGATATAAAAAAATTGTCTTTTCTTTCTTATAGTTGTAGTTGCTCCCACTGCGAATTGGGGAGATGTATGATACTGTTACATGTAACACCAGTTTAGAGAGAGCATTTTTGTGAGGCGTGGATACAATGTTGCAACTTGTAAGCACCATGGGAGATTTATAACAAAATTACCTTTTCATGTTACTGGCCATATTACATACAAGCTTCTTCAAATACTCCGTCTAATCAAATCTCAATTACCCAACAAACACATATAGCGAAGGAAGGGTGACCAATAGAATATCCATCGAAAATTATATTACTTATGTGAAAAATCATGCAAGCACATAGTTCAAAAATATTTTCCATAGATAAAACAATACTCCTAGGTATAGATTAGAAAGGGTTTAGTGGAGCTACTTTTGGATTCAAAAAACCTAGACTTAAATTCATCCCATGAAAACCCAACACCAATCCCTTGGCCATACCCGAACCCGATACCAACACCACAACCCATCCCCACACCAAAAACTAGTTTAACATGGTTCCATTCCGAACCACCAAAACCTAGACCACCAACAGCTCCAACACCCACACCGATTCCACAGCCAATTCCGAATCCGCCGCCAGGTCCTAAAGTTGATTCTTCTAGTTTCCGGGTGTTGTCTTGTATGAATTCCGTCACTGATTGCCTCTTGCCGTCACGCTTTCCCTTTTTTCCGGTGAGATTAATGCCTTTTAACTTCCAGAGGGAATTTTTGTTGTTGTCGGCTTTTCGATAGCCAAATAAAGCATTGAGGTGAAGGGTTTTGTCCTGCATTCTTCTTTCACTTGTGAAAGGATAGGGATGGTCTTTTTGATGAAACTATAGGCTATAAAAGGTAATGTGCCTTTTCTACCAAGGGGGTTAATGGGAAAATTGACGAAAGATAGGAGAGGGATATGGAGATAAAGGGAAAAAGTAGTACAACCAACTAGTAATACTCCCCCGTTTCGAAATAAGTGAATTATTAAAATATTTATTGGTGATTCAAAATAAGTGAATTATTGAATCTTTTTTTAAATTTATCCTATGATTTGACAACTAATTAACTTTTGAAAAGGTATTACTAGGTCAACTTTTTCTTTTTTTTTGGGTAAAAATGAAAAGTTATATTGAATTTATGTGTTTAATGTTTTTTCCTTTATATGTGTGTCAAAATTCTACAATTTATTTATGATGAAATAGAGGGAGTAATAATCAGAAGTTTCTTAGTATTTCTCAATAATTATTATACTCTCACCATCTCAAATTATGTGTTGTAAAGGACTCCAAATTGTCGTGGGAATATTTAATCATTTACACTAATTTAGCCGTAGGTGCCTTGTAGTGCAGTGTGTTATTTAAAATTAAATAATTTTATTTATTATAGAGATTTTTAATGAAGCGTAAAAAGTTTAAATCACTTTTTAAATATATTTTACACTTTAATATATTAATGTAAACATAAAACACATATTTTAGTGTAAGCACATGTATATTTTACCTCTAGAAATTCCAAGTGATTGATGGTTCATCGCTTTTGCATCTGCAATGCAATATTTTTTTCCCTTGTTGTCAAAGCTCAAAAGCCAAGAGAGATACATCGATTTGAACAATATTTGTAATACAATTATTTTCCTTTTTTTTATATTTAAAAATTATTTATTATTTTTAAAGTCAAGTTATTCATCGATAACATTCTTATTACATACTTAAAACGTTTAAAATTTGGTACTTCTTAAATTTTTCTTATTCTAATGCTTTTCTATTTATTTTTAGATTTTTCGAATCTTCTTAAAATCTAATTTAGTTGATTTAGAATTCTTAAACTAATGAAAAAAGTATTAGTTGTTATTAATTTTGATGACTTCGAATAAGGAAGAGTTTTACCATATATATATATATATATATATAAAATTAATTTTCAACTCATTGATATTAGAAAAAAATAGTGAAAAAATAATTTTGTCTAAAGCAAAGACTTTTAATGAAGGATCAAAAGTTCAAAAAATATTTCTAAAAGCTTCATACTTTTAATATATTATAGATTATAGATATAAATTAATTACTCCACTAATTTTTTTTTTCATTTGTTTTGTATTTGGATTGCGCATAACCTTTACTTCTATAAAATTAGAAGTAATTTTATGAATACAGTCTTAATTAAATTTTATATCTTTTTCTAAATCAATAATGATTACATTTATTGAACAAGAGTTTAACAAAAAAAAAATCTTCAAATTATTTTTGATAGATTAAAAAAGTAAATATTTAGAAATATAAGTACAATTCAAATAGAATAAATAAAAAGGAACGAAGTGAGTAAGTTTTTGGTTAATGTAAATATGATTGATGCATGTATTAGTTACACCTTTTTAGTATTATATAAGTTGTATAACTTTAACCTCTGATTAAAGATGAAATAGTACTTATCATTCCACCACATCATTTAATGATATAAATTATAGCACATAATAAATTATAATATTAATATTTATAGGATTAGAGATAAAATTATTCGTAATACATCATATCAAATGATGAATAAAAAGTAATTTTAACATAATGAATTATAATACTATTAATTTCGATATAACTATACTCATATTTACTGCTTATACCCAATGACTCCGGGCATGGGCTGAGCTACCAATTTCGATTTTCGACTAGTAGAAGTCTCATGTCTTTCAAGATAATTTCAGATTGACTTTCGAACTTCTAGATGGATTATTTCATAATACTAATAATTTCCTTGTACTTTTATATATTCTCTGTTTCATTGGAGGGCTTGACTTTCTTCTCTTTTACTGCTCTTACTATCTTTTTATTTTTGTAATTATTTTTCTTTGAAGGTGTTCCTTTGACTCTTAGCTTCAATGTAATATGGGGTCTATTGAGGGTATGATGCTGATTTTATTCTCATTTCCTGTGAAGTAGAGAGATTTGATTGAAATTAGTTTACAAAATACGTAGATCATGTATACTTTATACTAAGTAAATAAACAGATATTATCCATATCAGTACACCTATATTCAACATATACATTGATAGCATACATGTTTCGTTTATTACTACATATCCGTAACTTTTCCCTTTAAGACATTTGCCTTTCGTTATCAAATCTCAAATTGATTCGAAAAGAATTTTTAGCCTTACAAGACAAATTATGAGAACGAACATACATATTATATATTTTTTCCGGGAAACCTCATTTAAATATTTTCAATAATGGGATGAGTCGTCCATCATTGAATTCTCATAATACCTCCCACAGGCTTTATTGACCTGCTGACCTAAAACAAACTAGTAGAAAATTAATACTCCCTACTTTCCTCTTTCTTGCTTCATCACACACGTAACATAATTAAAAAATCCATAACAAAATTCTCCTCTTACTGTATAAGTAGTGCAACATTGGTAATTCCCTCAACAACTCTCTCATAAACATAAATTCAGATAGAGAGGTATATAATATGGATTTGGTCCAAAACATATTCCATGGAGGCTTATTAAAGAAACAGTGGAGAAAAAGAAGATATCATCGTGTAGATGGTACCGGCAGGAAGAACATAAAGGTAGTAAAGTTTGGTGGAAAGGGTAAAAAAAGAACAATTTTATGGAGAATTAAAGCTATTCCAAAGTTGAAATTGAAGATTTTTTCACCTTTAAATTTATGGAACAAATTCAAGAATGCATACATGAACACGATGCTTCACTTAGCTGGAAATGTGAACGATGGGAATTTGTTTGGTACAAAAAGGATACCAAAGGCAAGGGAAGTACAATTGGGTTATTCAAATACTGAGTTTGAAAACAGACTTATATATGAGATTTACAAGTCCATGGTGCCTTCCATGGAATTATATCCAAATTTATAGCAACTGTTTTTTTTTTTAATTTTGATTTTTTGTTTTAATTATTTTCTTTCAATGGCCACCCTCTAGTAGAAAGATTGCTATTAGGGGTTTGATTATGTATGCATTCACTACTTCTTTTATTTTGTAACAAACGCTTTTGGAGTTGATTGGATGGATGGTCACACAACTTTGTGTATATTGACCAATGATCAAAGTTATTTTTTTTCTTTCAAAATGTACTCATTTATTTTACCTAATTAATATCTGATTCATGGTTATTTTAGCCGAAAATACAACTTCGGCCCCATATATAGCCTGAAATATTTGTGTTCAAATGAGTTGATTTTGTTGGTTAATTTTTTTCCCCACTTTTTAAATGTATATAGTATCATCATTATTGAAGTTAATGGGGTTCAGTTATTTGAGGACCAAATATGATATAAGTATTTAAAATCGAAGTTTAAGGAGAAACTACATGAATTAAAATAATTATTTCGTGACTTCTGACGAAATCAAAACTTAAAGAAGAAGGTAAGAAAATTTTGTTTGGAGTAAATAACAGGAGCTAATTAAGACGATTTTAACTAGTCTTTAATTTTGACCTATTTTCATCTGAAGTACATTAGTAAAAGAGATTTAGAATTTTTAAACTATTAGGAAAAACATCATTTTACGTAAATGTAATGATTACTTTATACTATTTCATTAGAAGTTCAACAAGAACTTTTTTAATTGTCCTTTTTCGAGATAGATGTTTATAAACGATCTCCTTTTTATTTCTCTTGTGTGTAATTTATGGAACTGCTCTTTTGAGCCATTAAAAAAAATTCATGAGAATACATTTACTCCACAATCTAAAATTTATTTTATTTTATAAATTAGACAATAGAATGTTTTATCAGTCCCAAAGCAACCTCTGCTAAACTTTTAAAAAAAATAGGGACAAAATGTAAATAGTAACCCAAAATGGACATTGGTGTAAAGTGCGAAGTTGAGGGATGACTTTTCAGCCCATTCAAACTTGAGAAGTGCCAAAACAATAGTTGGGCTTACTTGTTATATTAGAACCATGGGCCTGTATCTGCAAGCTCAAACTTTGAAGAAGTGAAATTTCATACAGGCCCAATTAACTTGTTCAGCTGGTTGCTCGTGTCTAATAACTCATTTGACCCTAATAAACTTCAAAATTCCAAATCCTAAACAATTTTGATTTACGGTTGAGGTTGAGGGTTGATTAGCCTCTAAGTGAGTGCTGCAAAGTTTTATGTTTACACTAATAATTATTTTATTTACAATCGATAATGGTGATATAAAGTAATGCTTCCAGAATCCAACTTCATACTAAATCCTAAATAGTAGCTTGAAGGTTACTCAATCGTAAACCAAAATTGTTCAGGATTTGAATTTTTTTTAAGTTTATTGGGTTTGCACTGTTATAAATAGGTACCTAGTCTTTGACGAACAACAAGTCACAAAACAACTTCATTGATTGAAGTCGTATCTGAGAGTTGAGGGGCTGAGACTTGATCTGTCTACAGCCCCTCCTCTCTCAGTTACAATTTCATCCAATGAATTAACAACCCTCTACAAAGTAACAACAGGTATGGATCCACATTTTTTTTTTACCCTGTTTCTCTTCTCGTTTGATTG
This sequence comes from Capsicum annuum, assembly GCF_002878395.1. NCBI lineage: Eukaryota > Viridiplantae > Streptophyta > Magnoliopsida > Solanales > Solanaceae > Capsicum > Capsicum annuum. Next base: position 142,213,826 of record NC_061112.1, read on the forward strand.
ATTATGCCTGTACAAATATGTAGCAGTTTCATGTAATTTAAAAGTGTTAATGGAAATAACTTCTTTCTTACGTTCTTACTTGCAAGAACGAGTTCTTGAAGAACAAGTTAAATAATGAATCTCCTTTTAATCATGTTCATAATCTTCTGTTTATGCATGACGTTTACGGTTATCTACATATATATATATATATATATATATATATATATATATATATATATATTTTATTTTATTTTTGCACTGAAATTACATCAGGGAAAGAAAGGGTATTCACACATGGTATAATTATTTTTCTTGCTACAATCGACAAGTAGGGTGGTAGAAGGTAAGTTTAATTCTTCCAGAAATTTAATAGAAATCTTGATAAGTTGTTGACTTTCCTTGTTGATGTAAACCCCTTTCTAGCATAAAGGTGATAAAAGAATACATAATAGTGTACGTAAGGGAGCTTAGTGCTAGCTCCACCAGTGGCGGAGCCAGGAATTTGATGAAGAGTGTGCAAATTTTCTTCTCAGTTGCATTAAGGGTGTGCAACATTAAATACACACTCATAATAGCTAACGTTTAGCCTATGTATACAACATAATTTTTCGACAAAGGATGTGCATCTAACCACCCTTTGATATAGGTAGCTCCGCCCATGAGCTGCACAAGGCATCCGAAACCCCATTGCCGTCTGGCTATATGCCATATAGACACACATATTTGTTGTACGTACAAAAGATGCAAGACAGAAACTATGTTAAATCAGATAGTGATTGTAACTAGATCGATCGATCGATCCTAAATCCACAACTGTCCCAACATTGTTGATTTTTACTCAAATGTGGCTTCTGCAGAAGGTGGAAATTCCTAGCTCTATACACTCTCAGAAGTAGTAACCCTGCTCTCTATTTTTCGTGCTTGTTAGTTCAATCAATTTTTCTTTTTTGTTGGGGGTGGGGGGTGGGGGGTATACTACCAATGCAAAAATACTCTTGACGTTATACTAATGATTCAAATACATCCTCGCTCTGTTAAGCTATCCAAGGTGGACTTTTAGTCCCTCGTGGTACTGACATTTTGGTGAAGTGGATGCCATATGGCATGTCACCTCAACCCATTGTACAATGTTGGGGTACTTTTAGATAGGATAAAATTGATTCTCTTTGAAAAGCTATATAAGATCTCGTAATGCGCTGTTTTATGAATGTTCCTATATTTTCAGAAGTGTGCTGCTAACATGCAAACCGTTTTGTTATGTACCAAATAATATCTGAATATGTACAGTCAAATCTCGGCAGCACGTTTGTCTAAAAATTTTAGAGAGGTGCTGCGCTATTATATATGCATGTATACTGATATTTGATGTGCAGATCTCATTTCAGTGTCTTGCGCTCAATTAGTTTGTCAAATTCTAACCAAATTAGTTTTTTTCTTGATTAACTCTTGTAACTAGTTCTTGTCCTCCAAGTAATTTCAAATGGACATACATATATTTATATATTTTACAACATAATTGCACTATTATAAATAGGTACCTACCCAATACAACTTCATCGATTGAAATCTTATCTGAGAGATGAGGTACTGAGACTTGATCTGTCTACAGTGCCTCCTCTCTCAGTTACGATTTCATCCAATGAATTAACAACCCTCTGCAAAATAACAATAGGTATATATGGATCCACACTTTTTTTTATCTTTTTTTCTTCTTGTTTGATCATGCCTACACGCTTTTTTTTAGCTTCTTTTTCTTCTTGTTTGATCATGCATGCCTATACAAATATATAACCGGGGGTTCTTCAAGAATAAATTAAATAATGAAATCTCTCTTTAATCAAGTTTATAATCCTGTTGTTTATGCATGATGCTTACATCTATATATCTTCAAGATTTGAATGTAAATATTGTTTGCACTTGATCGACAAGGGTGTTAGATACAAAGCTAAGTTATGCTTCCAGAAATTTATCAGAGATGTTGATAATTTCTTGACTTTCTTGTTAATTTAAACCCTTTTCTAGCAGAAAGGTGATAAACTAATAGTATATATAATAGAACGTAGGGTATCTTAGTGCTGCACAGACCATTCCAAAACTCTATTGTCGTCTGGTTCATGTCATATTGACACACATATTTATTAATTTGTTGGACGTACAGAAGATGCACATATATTCTTGCAACTTTTACTGCAGATTCTGTTGTTATCTTGCCAAGGTCTGAAGTTTCTCTTCATGTGCTTGTTTTTCTTTTTAATTCTGTTGTTTAATATTAAATTTTAATTGAGATGAATGTTCACATTGACAGATTGATTGCTAAGGAGTATTAAGACTCGTCCTCCCTTTAATCTGTTAAACTTTTTATTTCTTTTTGAGGTAAGATGATGTAATACCCCGTATTTTTTCCTAGCTAATTTTATGTCAAGAATGTCTAGTATTAGCTTCTAAATTGAATGATGGTTATTCCGTGAGGAATTTTCAAGATTTTCATTTTTTGTCATGTGGGAAATTCAATAAGTTTTTCATCGATATAAGATTCGCCCAAATCCGATAGTTGGGTCAGAAGTTACGACTATTTTAAGTTCCCGTCATAAAACAACGCCATATTAGTCAAGAGGAAATGGCATTTGGCGAATTCCAATAGGGGTCCGCGATTATGGTGCATCGCCAGGGCCCAAATTCAGAATTGTCCTTTTCCAATGTCTTAGCGCGATTTTCTCCACGTCGCGTCAAAGTTCCAGGTCGCAAAAGAAGGGGCAACGCGATGGCTCCGCGTCACGTCATCCCTCAATTTCCCAATTGTCAACATTCAGTGACACGACGCGATAGCGTCGCGTCGCGCCAAGGGTCCAATTCAGGAAATTTTACTGAAATTAAATGACGCGTCCAGGGTTAAAAGGGTCAACTTCCCACCTCTATTTAAGCCCTTTAACACGTGATTCAGCCATTTTTCACCCAAAATACACTCTCTTCTCTAAAAAACTTCTCAAGAACAATCTAGGGCTTTTCATAGAAGATTTAGAATCAAGAATTTCCTCCATCAATCTTCATGGAATCACGAACCAAGGTATGCGTAATGTTCATTCATGGACTTCTTTCATCCATGAAACCCAAGAATCTCTTTTCTAAGTTTAAGTTTATGGATTTCTTTATGAATTTTATGTTGGGTTTGTTTTGTTTATGTTGAGAATGATCAATTGAATTCAAATCCATGTTGGGTAATTAATTTTATGTGGAATTGATTTGTATAGATGTATATTCATGTGAACCTATGAATAAACCCTAGATGATGAAATTAGAGATGAATCATGATGATTAATTGTTGTATAATGTTGTCGACATATGCTATGCCTACCATGTGTTTGATTAAATGACTAGATGAAGGAACAATGCCCAACTAGTATGATATCATGAAATCCCCATGTATGTACAAGTTATGCCTATCACATGTTTTGATGAAATTCTTCTATAAATGTATTATGGATTATGATGTTAGTTATATGTTCAAGTAAGTTATGCTTGGTCAGTTTTCCTTCCATCGAGTCTTGGGGATACTTGTACTCGAAATATTAGTTGTGTGTCTAGAGCCATGTCATGTTTCCACGATACTCTCAGTCAAGCATGAATCCTTAGAATTCAGTCAATCTTATGACTCAGGAAATCTCCATGATCTCATGAACTTGGTCAGTTGTCAGATATCAGTAATATTCTATCAATCTATGAAATTCAGTAACTCAGTCCATGTTCAGTTCAGTAAATTATGTTTAGTGTCTATTCAGATGGGAGTAGAAATTAGCACCGAGTGAACCCAGGGATGGAAACTCACCTGTTATATGAGGGTGTGATTCTTAGAAGCAATCTTTGCGTTCCAGAACTACGTAGCCAGCATAGGTTGAGACATCATAGCCTGTTATATGAGGGCAGATGAGGTGGCTTAGCCTGCTATATAAGGGTTCCTACCATTCTCACTATTGTTACCTGTTATATTAGGATCACTCACATGTTGTCCTTACCAGTGGTGCGGTATTGACACCCTTCCAATCAGGGCATAGATTGGACCCCAATTCAGCTATAATGTATCATTTGGGGCATGTCGGTTAGATGACTATCTCCCACAGTCTCAGTATCAATCTCAGTAAAAGAACTCAGATAGTTCTTCAGAATTCAGGACTGGCAGATACAGTCAACTCAGACACAGTACGAAACTCAGATAGTTCCATCAGATTCAGGACTGTCAGATACAGTCACTCATGTTATCAGTTATATTCAGATTCAGTAATCATGTTATCACGGTATGAGTGTCAGTTGTTATGTCCCATGCATGTATTCTTACGCTCATGATAGTTAGTCAGTTATTATTATTGTTCATGCATATGAACCCCATGTATTTAACCTACCTCACATCCATACCAGTACATTTAAAGTACTGACGCATTTGGGCTATGGTGTCTTATACCATAGGTTTAGAGACACGAGCTTCAAATCAGCAGTAGATTCCAGTTTTAGCAGTTAGAGTTAGAGTGAGTCCTCATCATTCGAGGACATGATTATTCCCTATTATCTCATTAATTAGTTTATTAGTTGGAGTTAGCTGGGGACATAACCCATCATCTCCTTCTCAGACAGTTGAGTCAGTTAGATACTTTCTAGACTATCATGTTTCAGACTTCAGTATGTTCAGTTTTGTTTTGGGATTCTATTACCCCACACAGATATTATATAATTTAGATCATGTTCGGTATTGAACTTTATCTCCTTTCAGTGCATGTCTCCACATTATTATGTCATATTATGCAGTGTACAGGTACAGATATCAATCATGGGTTAGATTGTGGTCCTTCGGGATCATGAGCACCGTGTAGCATTCCTGGTACCAGATTTGGGGCGTTACAAACTTGGTATCAGAGCCTAAGGTTCAATAGATGCCTAGGAAGTCTGAAAGCCGCATCTAGTAGAGTCTTGTACATGGGTATATTGCACGTCACATTTATGTACAAGAGGATGTTTTAGGAACAGTTTCCCCTATTTTAGTATTTATGTCGTGCCAATGAGCATAATCTCAAGTCAATCTCTCAGCCTAATCCGTTCTCCTTTTTTTCTACAGAACATGCCTCCTAAAAGAAGAAACAGAAATCAGTCAGCCCCTCAGCCTGAAGATCCTTTGGGCGATCATGTTTGTCATGCGGAGTTCAGGGCTGCATTCACTACTCTTGCTCAGTCATTTTCCGCTCAAAATGAATGGCCAGTAATCATTTCAGCCAACCCAGTGGCCACTTCAACTGCAGCTAGAATTCGGGACTTCACCCGAATGAATCCTCCGTCCTTCCTCGGGTCTAAGGTAGATGAGGACCCTCAAGAATTCATTGATAAGGTTCATAAGGTGACGAACATCATGGGGGTTACTACTATTGAGAGTGCTGAGCTAGCTGCATATCAGTTGCAGGATGTGGCTCATACTTGGTTCAAACAGTGGAAGTCAGAAAGGTCAGATGATGTAGGTCCTATAAAGTGGAAGGAGTTTGTCACTACATTTTTAGACAGATTCTTTCCCCAAGAGCTTAGAGAGCCTAAGGTGCTAGAATTCATCAACCTCAGGCAGGGCAATATGACGGTGAAAGAGTATTCTCTTAAGTTTACTCAATTAGCCAGATATGCCCCTCATGTGGTTGCAGAAAGCAGAGCCAAGATGAGTAAGTTCGCTTCACGGTAAATGATAGTGTGGTAAATGAGTGCAGATGTTCCATGCTGAGCAGTGACATGACTTTAGCCAGACTTATGACTCATGCTCAGCAGATAGAGGAGCAGAAGATTAAGTAGAGGGAGAAACAGAATAAGAAGGCGAAGACAAGTAGTTTCAACTTTGCTCAGCCTAAGTCCAGCTCCTTCTACAGCCAGTGCTCCAGTTCCTAAGTTCAGAAAGGGTAACAAAGACAGAGCGCCAGGCTCTAAATCCTAGGGCAGTGTTAGCAGTGCCCGCACCTATCCTCTTTGCCAGACTTGTGGCAAGCACCATCAAGGTATTTGCAAAGCTGGCAGTGGTATTTGCTTCAAATGTGGCAAGCCAGGTCACAGAGTCAGAGACTGTCTTCAGGCAGGTCCTCAGGGTCAACAAAATCGATCCTCTGCTCAGTCCGATCGCCTAAATCAACAAGGTGCCACCACCAGTATTACTAGTGGGAAACGCCCAAATCGTCTCTACGCTCTTCAGTCCCGATAGGATCAAGAAAATTCTCCTGATATAGTTACTGGTACGTTACAGATCTTTCATATGCATGTTTATGCTTTGCTAGATCTAGGAGCTTCTTTGTTTTTTATTACTCCCTATATAGTAGGAGATTTCGAAATTAGTCCCGAAATCCTAGTAGAGCCCTTTTTAGTCTCTACCCCAGTGGGTAAAACCATCATAGCCCGCCAGGTATACAGGAACTGCCCGGTTATGATATTGCAGAAAGTCACTTCAGAAGACTTAGTCGAATTAGAGATGATTGATTTTGACTTCATTCTAGGCATGGATTGGCTTCATTCCTGCTATGTCACAGTCGACTGCAAAAACAGAATAGTCCAGTTTCAGTTCCCAAATGAACCCATCCTTGAGTGGAAGGGTAGTGTATCCGCTTTCAGGGGTTAACTTATTTCCTGCCTTCGGGCAAAGAAAATGATATCTAAAGGATGTATCTATCATTTTTTTGAGTTAAGGATACTAGTTCCGAAACTCCCAACTTTGAATCAGTTTTAGTTGTAGGTGAATATTCAGATATCTTTCCCGAAGATCTTTCAGGAATTTCTCCCGAAAGAGAAATTGACTTTGGTATTGATCTTCTTCCAGATACTCAGCCTATCTCTATTCCTCCATATAGAATGATACCAGCAAAACTCAGAGAACTCCAGTATTATTTGTGTGCAAGAAATAAGGTTCTCTTAGGATATGTGTAGAATACCGTCAACTCAATAAGGTCATGGTCAAGAACAAGTATCCTCTTACCAAAATCGATGACTTGTTTGACCAAATTCAGGGTGCCAGTTATTTCTCTAAGATAGACCTCAGATCCGTCTATCATCAGCTCAGAGTTAGAGAATGTGACATTCCAAAAACAACTTTTCATACTCGGTATGGTTATTTCAAATTCTTAGTTATGTTCTTTGGTCTTACCAATGCCCCAACAATTTTTATGGACTTGATGAACAATGTGTGTTCAAGCAGTACTTGGACATGTTCGTCATAGTCTTCATAGATGATTTTCTGGTCTATTCTCACAGTGAGCGTGATTATGCAGACCATCTCAGAATAGTACTTCAGACTCTCAGAGATCATCAGTTATTCGCTAAATTCAGTAAGTGCGAATTTTGGCTAAGGTCAGTAGCATTCCTTGGTCATATCATTTTCGGTGATGGCATTAGAGTTGATCCTCAAAAGACCAAAGCAGTAAGAAATTGGCCCAGACCTGTCTCTTCGTAAGATATCAGGAGTTTCTTGGGTTTGGCTGGCTATTACAGACAATTTGTTAAGAGATTTTCTTTTATTGCATCCCCTATGTCTAGATTGACTCAGAAAAAAGTCAAGTTTCAGTAGTCAGATCCTTGCAAGAAGAGTTTTCAGAAGTTGAAGACTCGACTCACCTCAGCTCCAGTCTTAGCTCTCCCAGATGGTCCAGATGGTTTCGTAGTGTATTGTGATGCATCCAGAGTGGGTCTAGGTTGTGTCCTCATGCAGTATGGTAAGGTCGTAGCCTACACCTCTAGACAACTTAAACCCCATAAGAGGAATTATCCTACTCATGATCTTGAGTTAGCAGTCGTAGTCTTTGCCTTAAAGATTTGGAGGCATTATCTCTATGAAGTTCATGTATATATCTTCACAGATCATAAGAGTCTTCAGTACGTCTTTTCTTAGAAAGATCTCAATCTTCATCAGAGAAGGTGGTTAGAGCTCTTGAAAGATTATGACATGAGTGGCCTTTATCATCCGGGCAAGGCAAACGTAGTGGCCGATGCTCTCAGTAGACTATTCATGGGTAGTGTTTCTCATGTTAAGGACAGTAAGAAGAAGTTAGCTCAGGAAGTACATCAGCTTTCTAGACTAGGCGTTCGCTTAGTCGATACAGATGAGGGTGACATATGGGTTCGATAAGAAAATAAAGGTTTTCTCCAAGGGGGAGATGGTGTTTTGCGTTGTTAGTATCGTCTCTGTGTTCCAGGTGTAGATGACTTAAGGCAGCAAATTCTTGCAGAAGCGCATGGTGCGCGCTACTCTATTCATCCAGGGGCCACAAAGATGTACCGTGACTTACGGTAAATCTATTGGTGGAGTGGGATGAAGAGAAATATTGCAGAGTTTGTGGCTAAGTGCTCTACATGTCAGCAAGTTAAAATAGAGTATCAGAAGCCTAGTGGGTTCATGCAGGAGTTTAGTATTCCTACTTGGAAGTGGGAAGTTATGAACATGGACTTCGTGATGAGTTTACCTCAAACTCGTCATCAGCATGATTCAGTCTGGGTCATTGTAGACAGAATGACCAAATCAGCTCATTTTCTTCCAATTCATACCTCTTATTCAGCCGAGGATTACACCAAACTCTACATCAGGGAGTTAGTTAGATTGCACGGTGTTCCGCTATCTATTATCTCAGACAGAGGTACCCAGTTTACCTCTCATTTCTGGAAAACATTCCAAAAGGGTCTTGGTACCCAAGTTTATCTTAGTACAATCTTTTAACCTCAGACAGATAGTCAAGCAAAAAGGACCATTCAGACATTAGAAGATATGCTAAGGGCGTGTGCAATCAATTTCAATGGAAGTTGGGATGACCACTTACCTTTGATTGAGTTTGCATACAACAACAGCTATCATTCTAGCATTCAGATGGCTCCATTCGAAGCTCTCTACGGTAGAATATGTAGATCTCTAATTGGTTGGTTCGAAGTTAGTGAGGCCTTAATTATAGGGCCTAACTTAGTATTCGATGCCTTAGAAAAAGTCCAGTTGATTAGAGTAAGACTCCGGGCTGCTCAGAGCCGACATAAATCTTATGTTGATGTTCGTAGAAAAGATCTCAAGTTTGAGATTGGTGATCATGTCTATCTAAAGATCTCTCCCGTGAAGGGAGTGAAGCGGTTCGAAAAGAAAGGAAAACTCAGTCCCCGATATGTCAGTCCCTTCAAGATTCTTAGTCAATTCGGCAAGGTAGCTTATGAGCTCGAATTGCCTTCGGATCTAGCCTCAGTTCATCCAATCTTTCATGTCTCTTTGCTCAAGAAGTGCATAGGTGACCCATCAGTTGTTGTGCCTATTAAGAGCATTGATATTCAGAACACTCTCTCTTATGAAGAGATTCCAGTTGAAATCTTAGACTATCAGACTCGTAGATTGAGAAACAAAGAAGTCTCTCTAGTTAAGGTTCTTTGGCAAAATCAGTCCGTCGAGGGAGCTACTTAGGAAGCAGAGGCAGACATGCATACCAAGTATCCTCACCTCTTCTTTGCTAACTCAAATCAAGCTCAAGGTAACAGTTCTCCTTAAGCTTACTCAGTTTCATGTTTGGTGTTCATCACAAACTTGGTATGCAGCTTCATGCTCATGTTCCCATTAAAAACTTGGTATCAAGTACCAGTGCATATTCAATCATGTACGCATGTATCAGTTTAATTATGTAATTATGCATCAGACATGCATGCTCATTGTGAGAATCTTAGTTCTTCAGAACACTCAGTCATGCATTCATGAATCAATTACACATGCATCAAATATGCTTGTTCAGTATTATATGTTCAGCTTGTCAGTCATGTCAGTCATGAGATCATGGTCCAGTTATTCATGTTCAGCATGTACGTCAATTGTCTTTTCTCCCCTCTCAGTCAGTCTCGTTCAAGGATGAATGTTCTCAAGGGGGAGATATTGTAATACCCCATACTTTTTCCTAACTAATTTCATCTCAAGAATGTCTAGTATTAGTTTTTAAATTTAATTATGGTTATTCCATGAGGAATTTTCAATATTTTCATTTTTTATTATGTGGGAAATTTAATAAGCTTTCCATCGATATAAGATTCGCCCAAATTTGATAGCCGGGTCAGAAGTTAAGACTACTTTAAGTTCCCGTCGTAAAACAGCGTCATATTAGTCAGTGGCGCGCCGCGCCACAAGAGGAAATGGCATTTGGCGAATTCCAATAGGGGTCCACGATTATGGCGCGTTGCGCCAGGGCCTAAATTCAGAATTGTCCTTTTCCAGTGTCTTAGTGCAATTTTCTCCGCATCGCGCCAAAGTTCCAGGTCGCAAAAGAAGGGGCAACGCGATGGATTCGCGTCGCGCCATCCCTCAATTTCTCAATTGTCCAAAACCAATGACACGGCGCGATAGCACCGAATGGCGCCAAGGATCCAATTCGAGAAATTTTACTGAAATTAAATAACGCGTCCAGGTTAAAAGGGTTAACTTCCCACCCCTATTTAAGCCATTTAACACATGATTCAGCCACTTTTCACCGAAAATACACTCTCTTCTCTCAAAAATCTCTCAAGAACAACCTAGGGCTTTTCATAGAAGATTTAGAATCAAGAATTTCCTCCGTCAATCTTCACGGAATCACGAACCAAGGTATGCGTAGTGTTCATTCATGGACTCCTTTCGTCCATGAAGCCCAAGAATATCTTTTCTAAGTTTAAGTTTATGGATTTCTTTATTAATTTCATATTGGGTTTGTTTTGTTTATGTTGAGAATGATCAATTGAATTCAAATCCATGTTAGGTAACCAATTTTATGTGGAATTGATTTGTATAGATGTATATTCATGTGAACCTATAAATAAACCCTAGATGATGAAATTAGAGATGAATCATGATGATTAATTGTTGTATAATGTTGTCTACATGTGCTATACCTACCAAGTGTTTGATTAAATAGGTGAAGGAACAATGCCCAACTGGTATGATATCATGAAATCACCATGTATGTACAAGTTATGTGACTATCACATGTTTTGATGAAATGTTTCTATAAATGTATTATGGATTATGATGTTAGTTATATGTTCAAGTAAGTTATGCTAGGCCAGTTTTCCTTCCATCGAGTCCTGGGGATATTTGTACCCGAAATATTAGCTGTGTGCCTAGAGCTATGTCATGTTTCCACAATACTCTCAGTCAAGCTATGAATTCTTAGAATTTAGACAGTCTTATGACTCAGGAAATCTTCATGATCTCATGGACTTAGTTAGTTGTCAGATATCAGTAATATTCTATCAATCTATGAAATTCAGTAACTCAGTCCATGTTCAGTTCAGTAAATTATGTTCAGTGTCTATTCAGATGGGAGTAGAAATTAGCACCGAGTGAACCCAATGATGGGAACTCACTTGTTATATGAAGGTGTGATTCTTAGAAGCAATCTTTGCGTTCCAAAACTGTGTAGCCAGCATAGGTTGAGACATCGTAGCCTTCTATATGAGGATAGATGAGGTGTCTTAGCCTGCTATATGAGGGTTCCCACCATTCTCACTAGAGTTACCTGTTATATTAAGGTCACTCACATGTTGTCCTTACCAGTGGCGCGATATTGACACCCTTCCAATCAGGGCATAGATTGGACCCCAATTCAGCTATAATGCATCATTTGGGGCATGTCGGTTAGATGACTACCTCCCACAATCTCAGTATCAGTCTCAGTAAAAGAACTCAGATAGTTCTTCAGAATTCAGGATTGTCAGATACAGTCAACTCAGACACAGTACGAAACTCAGATAGTTCCATCAGATTCAGGACTTTCAGATACAGTCATGCACTCATGTTTCAGTTATATTCAGATTCAGTAATCATGTTATCACAGTATTAGTGTCAGTTTTTATGTCCTATGCATGTATTCTCACGTTCATAATAGTTAGTCAGTTATTAGTATTGTTCATGCATATGAATCCCATGCATTCAGCCTACCTCATATGCGTACCAGTACATTCAAAGTACTAACGCATTTACGCTATAGTGTCTTATACCATAGGTTTAGAGACACGAGCTCCAGATCAGCAGTAGATTCCAGTTTCAGCAGTCAGAGTTAGAAGTGAGTCCTCATCATTCGCGGACATGATTATTCCTTATTATCTCATTAATTAGTTTATAAGTTGGAGTTAACTGGGGACATGTCCCATCAGTTCCTTACTCAGATAGTTCAGTCAGTTAGATGCTTTTTAGACTATCATGTTTCAGACTTCAGTATGTTCAGTTTTGTTTTGGGTATTCTATTACCCCACACAGATGTTATATCATTCAGATCATGTTCAGTATTGAACCTTATAGCCTTTCAGTGCATGTTTCCGCATTATTATATCATATTATGCAGTGTACAGGTACAAATATCAGTCATGGGTTAGCTTGTGGTCCTTTGAGGTCATGAGCACCGTGTAGCGTTCTAGGTACCAGATTCAGGGCATTACAGATGAACCCATGGTGTGTGTTGAAATTAAAAGAACAGATTAAACCCCTAGAGTGGTGAGTGATAGTGCTATTTAATAATTTAATCAACTTTCTACCATGAAAATGTAAATTGAATTTTTTTATTCAAATTCATTGAGAAAAGTTCTTGAACTAGATCGATCATAAGCATCTAAACAAACAATTCACTGTGTGTGTCCTCCAAGATTTTCCTGAATCTAACACTAGGAAGAGTCTCGAATTATCTAGCCTACCGTTGTTTTTCTGGGAACTTCTTAAAATATAATATAATTAGAGTTGTAATATATTACATTATTTACTGAAGAGCACATTCTGACATCATATTACAATGTTAGTACATCTTTTGTTACACTATACTACAATCAATTATATGCAACAAATTATTGAATATTAAAACATATGACGGAATTACAGGACAGTTCAATACATTAAAATTTTCACTATGCACTAAATTCAGGAAAAAAGCGAATCCCACAATTGATCATATATAAAAAAATATATTTTGGAAAAAAAAAGAAGTAATTTTGACGTTGAAAAGTATCTTTTTGAAATGTTTTTATTATTGCATCGTGATATAGGTTGGATAATATTGTGAAATGCTAAAATTTTTTAGTATCAAACTTTTAAAGAATTTAAATAAACTCTTTAAAGAATGAATAAAGAAAACTATTTAAGATGTAGATACTAGGCAGTTAATGCAACAACAACAATATATTTCATAAGCAGGGTTTGTAAAGAATAAAACGTACTTAAATTTTAGAATAAAATGTACATAGATTTTAATTGTTACGTTTATGAAAAAGCCGGAGAGAATATTTTTCATAAACACTCGATAAAAAAAATTGTTAAATATGCATTTTATGAAAGAGGCCTCGTATGGAGTTGAAATTTAGGTTTTAAGAGATTATCATAAAAGAATAGAGTAATTTACTATTTATTTTTTTTAAATAACAAGATAAAAAAACGAGTGACATTACTTTTGCATGACTTCTAAGGCTGCACTTGTTTTTTTTTAAGATTCAGCGGTCTGAATGCACATCTGAATAATTACGCTGTTATCTCTAGATCTGAAAATTAAATTATTAAGATTTGTTTTTCAACATCTGAATATGCAAAAAAAAACTATTTGTGTATATAATAAAATAAAAAATATAATTCAAATAAAAAACTAATTATATATCAGAAAAGTATGTAATTTAATACAACAAAATTATTATTTGATTGAAAAAAATATTTATGTTTGTAATTATTGATAGTGGAGATAGTTTATAATGGTGATTGCAGTGACAATGATTGATGTTAGTGATTAGTAAAGTTGGTGGTGATAGTTGTAATGTTTGGTATTATAATAACTGTTAATCTGTTGTGATGGTGGCAGTTAATAGTGGTGATGGTGGTTGTGATGTGACGTTGCTTGATGTTAGTAGTTGAAGGTGTTAATTGTGATGGCTGAAAAATGAATGCGCAATGGTTTGCCAATATGTTGGTGCTAGTTGGAGATAGTTGTTAGTTGTGATGATGGAGATAATTGTTAGTAGAGATAAATTGTAGAGATGGTAGTGGTTGGAAGTGATGATAGAGGTGGCGCTACTGGTGACAATGATGGTGGCGGTCAAAGAATGTGTGGAGGTTGTATATATTAGTGGTAGTTAGCGGTGATGCTAATTATGATAGATGAGTTGGTCGATAGTAGGGATTGACCGGTAGTGATTGCTGATGGTGGTGGTGTTGACGGCGGTGGTGGCGGTGAATAAAATTAGAATAATAAAGGTAGTAGGTGAGGTAGCGGTTGACAATAGTGATTGGTGGCGATATCTGTTTTTTATGATAGTTGTGATGGTGGAGGTGGTTAGTGATGTGGGTGGTGGCTGACAATGGTGACGATGACAGAGGTGGTTAGTGGTGGTAATTGATGATTATGAATAGAGTAGTGAATATTATCCTACACCAGAATTTCTCTTCAGACCTATTAAAGACTTGATTCTAAATCTGATTGATTAAGACCTATTCAGATTTATTAAGAGTTAAAATCTTAATAAAAAATAAATGCACTTAATGGTGTGAAGTCTGAGCCATTCAAATTCAAACCTCCATTAAGTGCAAATAAATGAGTCCTAACCTTTGTATAATGGTCAAACATTTTCAATTAAAACGACATTGTGCGTAGGGGTGACAATTTCAGCCCATATTTGTAAAAAAGAGCTCATTTAACCCATATTTAGTGAATTGGATCACTCATATTTCAAATAGGTAAATATGAACTTCAACTCATTTTAAAAACTCATACAAATATGAACAAAATGGGTAAAATAGGGATACCCATTTAAACATAGAGATCACCCACCTATGCTTAAAGTTTCTGTTTTTTTACTTTTCTAGTTTCTTTTCTTCTTCTTTTTTTCTTTCTTTTTTCCTTTAATTTACTTTTTTCCTTTTTCATTTTTTTTATTTTTTTACTCATTCCTTATTTTTAAAAAAAATCTTTCTCATTTTTTCATCTATTTTTTATTTTTTTATTTTTATTTTTTTTCTTTGTATTCTTTTTTTTTTTGCTTTCTCCTGTCTCATTTTTATTTCATCATTCGTATTCGCTTGAGACCTACATGAGTTAATAAATATAAACTTCTAATTATCCCATTTAGCCTATATAATTCATAACATCTCTTATCAATTAAATATAATCCATAGTCTCACTCCTTTATTATTATTTATTTCTATCTTTTTTTTCTCTTTCTTTTTTTTTCTTTTTTTTTTCTTTTTTCTTTCTTTTTTCCTTTAATTTACTTTTTTTCTTTCTTTTTTCCTTTAATTTAATTTTTTTCTTTCTTTTTTCCTTTAATTTACTTTTTTTTCTTTTTCATTTTTTTCACTTATTTTTTACTCGTTTCTTACACTTTTTTTTTCTTCTTTTTCATCATTTTTTTCTTTTTCAATTTTATTTCTTTGCATTCTTTTTTTTTTGTATTTCCGTTTCCCCCTTTTTCATTCGTGGTTCGTCATTTTTTTTATTTTTTTTATATTCTTTTCCTCATCTTTTTTTTGTCATTGCATTTTATATTTTTTTACTTTAAATTTATTTGTACCATACTATATATTTCAAATAAATTTATTATTTGTATTTGAATAGTTTAGTTGTCAATATGTGAAATTTATCATTTGTATTTATATACAAATAAGTATATGAATTAAAATCAACATGGGTTGTGGTGCAGCGGATGGGACTGCTCCACCCTTAACCAGGGGTCGAGGTTACAATCCTAGTTATGGAGAAAACTCTGTTGGGAGCGGTGCCACCTTAATGGGCCCTGCAGCGCCCCATCCAGATTAGTCGGGGCTCCAATGCAGGCACCGAACACCGGATGAAAAATCAAAAAAAAAATATATGAATTAATTGTATTTTCTTGAGACTTAAATATATATGAATGAGGATCCACATAGCCCTCGAATTATAAATGTTGGGCGAATATAAATCAATATGCGCTTATGGTATTTTCATTATCATTAAAAAAAAAAAAAAAGGAAACCAACAATAGGTAAAAAAAAAAAGTAGAAAGATAGGTAGAAGTTAGAGATAGAAGAGAGAAAAAAGCATAAAGAAAGAATTGAAGAAAAAAATACAAAAAAAAATCAAAAAGAAAAAATAATGAAAAAGGACAAAAGAAAAAAGATGATGGTGAAAATAAATATATTGAGTGGTTACGATAATTTAGTCATCATCCATAATTTTTACTCGACTTAACCATGTTCTTCGTAAATAAAAAAAATATAAAACATAAAATACAACCAAAAAAAGAAAAAAAATGAGAAAGAAGTAAAAACAAAAAAATAAAAAATAGAAAAAAAGGAGACTAAAAAGGAAAATGAAAAAAAATAAAAATAAATAAAGGGTAGAGGGTAGAGATAGAAGAGAGAGAGAAAAAAAAAAGAAATGACAAAAAAATAAAAAAAATAAAAAAAAATAGACGCTATATATAGAAGACAAAAAAAACTAAAAAGAAAAAACTAAAAAAAAAGAAATCGAAAAAAAGTCAAGTTAATATGATATAAAAGTTTTAAGTGTTTGACTTAGGAGTTAAAGTGGGTTGAAATCATTTTTATCCAATCCATATTTGTCTAAATCCATATTTAGATGGGCGGATTGCAATTCAAACTATTTTTGTTCGATCCATATTTAACCCCTCTAAATCCAATCCAATTCGTCCGTTTGCCACCCCTAATCGTGCGTTATTATATTATTGAATGCTACAAAGTGAAGGTGAAGACTAGTAAATGTATGTATGTATGTATGTATATATATATATATATATATATATATATGTATATATATTAGTTTCGTAAGGTCCGTGCTAAGCCCGGGCCTAACATCATGATATAAGAATTAAAATTTAATTTTATAAAAATTATAAATTAAGTCACATTTTTTCTATTACATAATTAATTTAATTCATTGATACATTGATTATGTCTTGTTTGGTAAGTCATATGATTATTAATATTTTTTCGTTATATAATTGAATAACTTATAAATGACTTTATTTGTGAGGAAGGAAGTATGAAGGAGAATTAACAAATACGAATCAACGTAGAATTTAATTTAAAATAAATAAATAGTGTGTTCAACACGTTTTAATTCTTTTATCATATTTGACTGGTTAGATATTTGGGAAAAAAAAAAATCTCTAGAGAAATAAATCTTTTTAGACTTATGAAAATGACTTCGTGAAAATAGAAAAATTCTATTCTGCATGTTACATTTATTGATCCCTCGTTCTTCAATACACCTTCTCCTCACTCTCAGCAATAGCTTCCATCTTCATCACCCCTTATCCCACCTCTCATAGTACTTATCCAAATTGCATATAAATAATTTTTAAATAACACTTTACTATTGAATATAAATCTCCCTTGATTTGCTAAAATAATAATAAAAAAAGAGTCAAGAAAAATAAAAGGATATTCTTTCAATTTCTTTTTACTTGTTTCTTTGATTTGACAAATAACTTAAAGAATCAACTATATTGAGAGTAAAACATACGAAATTATCTTTATTATTTATGTTTTAAAAATAAAATTTGGCTTTTAATACTTATTGTAATTACTTAATAAAATAATAATAATATAGAAAAAAGTTATAAATCTTTTGTGATTTACTAAAATGAATAAGTAAGAAAAATAATTAATTTTTAATATAAGAAGTAAGGAAAAAAAGAACAGTAATTCATAAGTAATAAGAAGAGATTTATTAAAAAATACTACTATGTATAACTCAATTATGAATATATAAATAAAAATATCATGAAATGATAAATGAGGACAAATGTAACAATATGTATGAAAAAATAATAAACAAGTGTTACTATTTAATTGCACAAACTTTGTGAGGACTACAAAAATATGTTGTTCTCTCTTATATATAAGTATAATATCAGGAGCTAATTAACGTGATATTGTCTAGCCTTTAGTTTCAACCTATTTTCATGTGAAGTACATTAGAGATTTAGAATTTTTAAACTAAAAGGAAAAACATCATTTTATCTAAATTTATGAATTATCTGTATTTGAATCGAAGTTCAACGAGAAACTTTTGCCGATTGTTTCACTTTTGGGGCAGATATTTAGTAAATATTTTTTTTTTTGATAACTTAAGAATCTTTTATGTCATAATCTGTAGATTATTTTTTAGACAATTAAAATTTTATGAGAAAACGTTAGACTACCACCTAAAATTTATTAAAGTTAGACGACAGTTTAATTTGCTTTTTTTAGGTATGAAATTTTTTTGATAGGGAGCGTTACCCCTGAATGAACCCTATTCGATGCGAATTCGAAACACGGATAAAAAAAAAAAAAAGAGAGAGAGAAAATAATTTGCTTGAAGCCTCAAAAGTGATATTTGCAACTTTTAATATAAGGACAAAAATGTAAACGGTAAACTAAAACGGGATATTTGTGTAAATCAAACGAAGTTGAGGGACGACTTTTCAGCCCATTCAAACTTGAGAACTGCCAAAACAATAGTTGGGCTTATCATGGGCCCAGTATCTTCAAGCTCAAACTTTGAAGTGAAATTTCATAAGGCCCAATCAACTTGGTCCACTTTACTCAAAAAACTTTTTATTTTCAGTGCTCTCATTACTCAAGCCATTTGACCTTTTTTTAACAAAATAAAATAAAACTGAGGGAAATGAAGAAAGAAAAGAACTATTCAAGATGTAGGTATTGAATAATGCATGCGGCAGAAACAATATACCATATTCCTATAAGTGAGGTTGGAAAAGTGTAGAATATATACACAAATCTTACTCCTATCTTTATGAGGTAGAAAAAAATATTTCCGATAAACCCTTGATTGAAAATACCTAGTTAAATGCATTTTAGTCTGTGTACGTAGAGTTGAGTTAAATTTATAAGGTGTTAAGAGACTGGCAAAAAGAATAGAATAATTCTCTATCTATCTTTTTTTCTTCTTCTAAATAACGCAATAAAATCCCGACTGAAATTACTTTTGCATCACTTTATTACTAACCCTTGCACATAAGTAGATGCAAAATTTAAATGAGTAAAGACAAGAGTATGACTTCATTTATACAAATTTAGCATAATTATACAGTAAAACCTTTTTAATTTAAAAAACAACATCATTTATTTTAATCTTTCCTGAGTGCTGCACCAAAATATTATAGAAGAATAACAAAGCGAAGGTGAAGACTGGTGATATGTAAAACGAAGTCTATATTAGTATGGTGAATATAAATTATAACAACAATATTATTAGAATGGGTAATTAATTTTAAAAATAGAATGGGACCAATAGATTGTGGAATGATCAAGAAAGAAATAGGATGAGAAAGAGAGGAAGGGAAGAGAAAAATTGTAGGGCCAGAAAGTTAGTTAAAGTTGTGACAAGGAAGCAACTCTAGAAACTAATAAGCCATAATGATTTGATTTATTAGTTAGAGAGCTAGCTAGGGTTACTTACAAAATAGTTTTAATAAACCAAACTACACTTTATTAATCAGAAAAGAGCATCATTACTTTGTAGATACTATATAATTTCAAACTATATTACTTGAGCTTTAAATCACCTTCTTCCTTCACCTTCCTATACTTTGATGCCACGCTAATATTGCACTTGCACTACCCACCCTGCTTCCTCTTTCCATTTCCAACAGCTACCTATTTTTTTTTATATATGTTTTCTTGTGGGGTCTACTATTGAGATATCTTTTTAATTAGCATCAATGTGCTATACTTGGAATGGGTGATCATGCTTTTGCAATTTCCATTAATTTTCGTATAATGTATCTCCTTATATTCATGGGCCGAGCCACCTTAAGCGGGTGGTTAGATGAACATTCTTGATCGAAAAATTATGTAGTATATATAAAGGTTAAATGTTAATTATTATGAGTTAATTTTGCACATTTTTAATATAACTAGTTTAGGTGTACGCGTCTTGTGCGTATACCTCACTTTAATGAGTTCAAACATTACACTAAATAAGATATTTGTTTAAATAATAAAAACAAATATAATAATTAAATTTATATCTTTTGAGTATGTAAAGATGAGAAATTTATTTATTAAACATAATCTTTACTTAAAATATTTTAAAAAGTCGATCGACATTTATCTATCATCCGTAAATTGTAATAAAACAATACAATGATAGAGGCATCAAAATAATACAATTAAATCTAATCTTTACACACAAAAAATTCTCAAAGTCGTCCGACACCCATCTACCACTTGTAAACAATAATAAAATAATATGATAATAGAGATATCACAAAAATAATTAAACCTAACCTTTACATAAAAAATTCTTCAAAGCCGACCAATATTTACCTATCACCTGTAAACTGCAACAAAATAATACAATAAAAGTGATATCAAAACAATATAATTACACTTAAATTTTACACACAAATTTTTCAAAGCCGGTCGAGATTCATCTAAGAAATATAAACTACCACAAAATAACAAACTAATAGAGATATTACGATAATACAATTAAACCTAACCTTTACCTAATTTTTTTTTTCAAAACCGACCGACATCATCTAGCATCTGTAAATTAAAATAAAACAATAAGATAATAAATATATCAAAACAATACAATTAAACCTAACCTTTACACAAGAAATTCTTCAAAGCCAACCAACATTCATCTACGATCCGTATACTATAAAAAAATAATATAATAGTGATCACAAAGCTTCGATTTTGATCCAACTAATTCTTGTCTGGGCGAAAATTTTGATCCTAAAGAATGATTTTGAATGAAAACAAAGAAGATATATAAATACATATGTTGATTTCTATTATGCTGACAAAGACATTGAAGAAGCTGAGGGTTAGAAAATCAAACATCCATCAATCTAGACATGCAATCGAATCAAGTTAGATGGACATCAATCACATTCTCCCAATAGGCAAACCGTTTTGTTCTCTAGTTTAACGCACATCTCAATATTTATAGAAGTATATCCTTAATAGAGTCCTATTTTAGGAGTATTTTTCTAATTGAACATTAGAAAGAAAAATACTAATTAATTCTCGTACCATATATTTTAAGAGTCTCATATATTTTAGGAACTCTAGTAGAAAGAAAAATATTAATTAATTCTTCTACCATATATTTTAGGAAGGCTAGTTAATATAATAAAAAATAATTAACTAATAAATTAAAAAAAATGATGAAAAGATAGTTTTGTTTAAAGGAGAGTCTTTTAATGAAGGGCAAAAAGTTTAAATCACTTTTCTAAAGGTATTCACATTTTTAATATATTACATATATTATATATATATATATATATATATATATATATATATATATATATATATTACAGATATAGATATAGATATAGATTAAAAAGAAAATTTGCACATAATTTTTTAAAATTTTTGACTCCACGACTACTTATTATAGAATTGAACGTTGCAAATATTGATAAGAAAAAAAATGGCAATAATAGAAGATAGAAAACTTTTTCATCCATATTGCAATAGTGTCCGCAAAGAAATAAGGTAAAAGTTGACATTCATATATATTATAGGCAGATTCATTATTTGAATATTACTCTTTCAATTTTAAAATAGTTGGTCCTCGTTGATTTCACAGTTTTCTTAATAAAACATTTATTATGAATTGATTCTTATTAATTATACTTTAAAAATATAAATTTAAATAAATATACTTTGTTTAGTAATTTAATATTGAGGGTAGTATTTAAAGAACATAATAAAATTCTCTTAATTCCACCAAAGGAATAACTAAATTGAAACAAATATTTTTAGAAATAGGGTCAATTAAAACGAAACAGAGGGAATAATTGACATTTTTCATTTTTATCTTAAGTCATAAATTTGAAGAGATATTAACATAGTGCAAAAAAGATAAATATTAAATAGAGATGAGTAATAAATAAGAATAATTTACCCTTTGATTAATGTGTTTCTTAGGGGACGCTCAAATAAAAAATGTGACAAGTATTTAGAAACGAAGGGAGTATCACGTAAGAGGGAAACTACATGGAGATTAAGGACATGCATGGCAGTGAAAAATATGCTACATATTTGAAACATTGCCTGCCATCTCTCATCTCCTGAATAATAATTAATTAAACTCAAATTGATTGTGACAAATCAATCCTGAATTTGGTAAACAAAAACTAATTAGAAGAAATGTATGTTCTTAATGCCTTTATCCAAAATTTGACAGTAACAGGTTGGTGACATAACGTTAACAAAAAGTAATTTGCAGCAACATAGGAGTTGACTAGTAGTGAGAATCAACAATCTCAATCATCAACACTAAAATTATACACAACCATGTGACAAATAAAGAAATAAAAGTGGTTAGCTAATTTAGTTAAGCAGTTATAATCAAATTAGGGGAACATTAGTTTTAAGGAATAACTAACTCCTCGTAGTTGATTTAATATTTTAACCTTCCGCAACAACTTCAAAACTTTACCCTTGAATATTCATTCTCTCATAACGGTTTTGAAAACGATTTATAGTAGTTTTTATATACTCTACTAATTATTTTCTAGAATTTTCATGTTTTAATCTTTTACATTGTAATATTTCTTTTGTTTCATTTTGTTTGTCTGGCTTTAACTTGATATAAAATACAAGAGATCATTAAATTTCTTGATTTTAAACTAAAGATGTGTGAAATGCATCAAAATATATTTAATCTTGTCGTCTTATGCATGTCATGTCATATAGAAAATTAGAATTTAAAAAATATAAAAAAAAAGAAAGTTATGTTCATTTTTAAAAAAATAGAGGTACTATTTTTTATTTTTATTTTTATAGTAGAGGGGAAGGTTTGGTATGCCGTCAGAGATAAAATTTATATGATATTTAATTGATGGTATAAACTTTTTATGGTTTATACAGTCAACCATAAATTTAATCCTGAAATGTCCACTATTTTTTTTTTAATTAAAAAAAATTATAACATCAAGCTTGGAATAGTTAGAATAAATTAGTCCAAAAATTATAATTACCAATAATTTAATCTCTGTGACCGTAAAGTGTATTTGAAAATCCAATTTGACCGTCTCAAATATCCCCGCCAAAAGTACACCTTCATGCCGTAGTATATACTTGATGAACTTGTGACCTAAGCAAGCAAAGTTCTTGCTACCCCATCTATTATATATATATAATCCCCAAGAGCACGAGTTATGCTTTGTCTCAACAACTCGACGAAGACCTTAATTGCTCCCTCTACCACTTTCTCTCATCATTCCGCAGCTCCATCTTACTAGCACGACCATCTTCAGGTAGATTCTCGTCTTCGATTCGCCTTTTTCGTTTGATTTTTCTTCAATTAGTGCTTTTGCGATTATACTTTCAGTATAAGATATGATTGCTGAGTATTGGAATGTCATTTGTAAAATGTAATTACTGGTCATTTTGCAGTTATACACTGTTCTCAGCAAAATGCAGAACGAGAATCCGAATCCTGATGGCGTCAACACCAGCACCGTCGATGCAGCTACAGTTTTCTCTGATACAGCTTCACCACACTTGGCTGACAATCCGTTTCTCTCACCTACCTCAACTCACCAGTTCGATTCCTCTGAATTCATCCCCAATTTCTACTCAACTTTCTCTCGCAGCTCAAATTCCCCTTCCTTAACCTCCTTTGACGATATGGATGACCTCGTCTCCGATCGCCGCTTCAACCAAGCTAGCTACATTCTCGAGTACCAGCAACTCTACAATCGGTACACTCTTTGCCTCGCACATCTGCAGGAATCTATCAAAGAAGTTGAAGCTCTTCACCAGGAGAATGAATCTCTCCGGCTTGTTAACACTGATTTGGATCGTCGCTTGAGTCTTCTCACGCAGGCGACTATACAGAACTGTCTTCTCTCTGATTTCAATCGTTTTGGTATGGGAGTCAACCGTGATGCTCAAATCTCTGATTCCAGACCTCCGAACATCAGGCAGGGGATCGTCGAACCGAAAAGGCCTGAGCGAAGGAACACTGAACGAGTCTCGCTGCCGAAGAGCATTTCTGTACGCTCAAGCGGTTATCTCAAGTTGAAAGCACAAGATGGAAACAATGGAGGTCCCAGCCAGGCAAAAGCTAAGCAAAAATCCGCAGCTCCTCCCCTAACTGAATCTGTGAGTTAAAATATTCATTCTCCTTTGCTATTTATCTCTAAATATAATCGGTTAATTCTGCGTGATTATATGAATTCTCGAAACGTATTTTGTTTGAATTCACTTTCATCTAATTTGTCAACTGTTATACAATTAATAGCAATCCATAATCCCGAGTGATCATATGAATTCTCGATATGTATTTTGATTGATTTCAGTTTCATCTAGTCTGTCAATTGCTAAACAATTAATAGCAATCCATAATCTTTGCTTTAGGAGTCAGTGCCAGAGCAATTTGATTGATAATTTGTTCACTCTTTTTTTCTTTTCGCCCCTTTTGTTTTCTGGTGTGTGGCTGTAGCAGCAAAGAGTGTACGTTCCTGGAGGTAAGAAGACAGAGGAGGCAATAGAGTTTGACGTTTACAATCAAGGTATGTTGAAGACAGAGCTGTGTAACAAATGGCAGGAGACTGGGACTTGTCCTTATGGAGAAAACTGTCAGTTTGCTCACGGTATCACAGAGTTACGCCCAGTGATTAGGCATCCACGCTACAAGACTGAGGTCTGTAGGATGGTTCTAGCAGGTGATATGTGCCCCTATGGTCATCGTTGCCACTTCCGTCACTCTCTCACTGAGGAAGAGCGACGAACAGGTCCAGGTCTTTTCTGATGGCTCCATATATCATCTTCAATTGTTTTTAGGTTAAAAAATGCAGTTCTATGTTCAATGTTGATCACATTCAGCAATAAGATAGACATATTGTCACGAATATTACGTGTATAAAATACATGGACAGACAGGAAATAAGTGATGAGGATTATCTTTGGGGGTAACATGCCTGGCTGCCTGCCCAAGTCACACAGCAAAATGGGAAAATAGGGACTAGTTTTCTGGAGTTGGAACTGGAGGCATATATTGGGAAGTTCTAAGTTCTTTTGCTGGTTTGTTCTACTATTTTGGTGGTGGTGTAGAGAGGAAATACTCCAACATCCTTTTGTAGTTAATATTTCAAGTATTCGTGTTAAGGATGTAGTTAATATTTCAAATATTCGTGTTGAACATGTATTGATTGTGGCAAGGGCATAGAGCAGGAGAAGTAGGTGTTTAAAATCTTTGTAATGAGCATAAACTGTTTGAGGTAGTAGTCTGTCCAATTGCAACTTGGTTTAGGACTTACGGACTATGGTATTCCAATAAAATTGAAAAATTTACCTTTTTAAAGTCTAATTAACCGACTTGGCAAAATTGATTTGCTTTTCTTCTTTGGTTCTTAGGTCAAGTGTTGATTCAGATAGTAAAATTAAGAAAGTCGGACCAAAAAATTGACAAATATGTAAATATACTCACTTCTAAATTAAATTCAAATGTTCAAATAGTTCCATATTTTTATATGGTTTGCCAACAAAACGAAAAAAAAATAAAATTGTACCCATTTAAAATAGTATTCAAAAGTTTCTTTCTTGGTCCCTTCCTTATGCGAGGAGATTAGCTACTTTCTTCTTTTCTAGCAATTACAGTGGCCTTCATTCACGTATGATAGAATTATAAGAAACTCACCCATGTTTATCGTGATTGTCGTCTCTAAGGAGGTTGTAGAGATTTTCAATTGAACTTGACTGTTTTCTGCTACAGTTAGTCCTTTATGTAATAGCAGATAAAAGTTATATAGTTGGCAAAAGTTGAGAAGTATTTAATGAATTCAATAAGTCAGTCATCTAAAATTGGGGATACAATTCATAAATAAATCTTTTATTGTAATTTTATTAGTGTTTTTAACTCGTAAGGCGTAATATTTTGAATAACTTTAATATAAAGAGGAGAGTTGATTTTTTAGATCGCTTATATATTTTATAAAACTTTTTGTATAAGAGGTATAAAAATAATAAGAGATCTCATTTCGTCAAACATACGAGATATAAAAAGAACCATGGAAGGATTCTGCAACATGTAATATCCTTTGCAAAATATCTACCTCCAAATATTGCTTTTTAATTTTTAAATTTTATCTTTTGTAAAATTGACCTTCGGATATCGATTTTTGCAATTTTTTTTTTGAGACAAGTCGATTTCTTAATTTTGAAGAATATAAAAATCGATCTTCTGAGGTTTATTATAAAAGTTTTTCTTAGTAGTGCCCAATCAAATCGGATCTTGAGTTCTAGTTTGGGATCGAGACTCGGATCTCGAGTCTCATGTCCCAAGTGTCGAGTCATGGCTTGATTCCAATGTGTTGAGTTAGGATCAAATGAATCATTCAAAAAAATTACTAAAAATTACACAAATATACAATTTATGTTTCCAATATTATAAAGTATATTAATAGAGAGAGAGTAAAATAATTTAAAAAATGGAAGAAAGTGTAATTACTTCTAAAAGTATTGATATTTATGTTATTTATATACTAAACTAAAAGCTACAAAAGTTAAAAATAGATACTAGCAAGGCAAAATGACCTTTGAACCCCTGTACTATATCGATTTTGTAAGTTGGACACTTCTATTTAAATGTTTGTCATTTAGAAACTTGAACCCATTAAAAAATAACATTTTACGCCCTTTGACCATTGACCTTGCCTATGTGGCATTGAAATGGTAACTAGGACAAAGAGAGTGTAGCCACTTGCCTGGGGATGTGATGGGGGTCAATTTTTAGTCAATTTTACATTAAAATCATTAAAAAAAATAATAATATTAAAATTAAAAAAAAATTAAAAAGGGTCCTTTTTTTCCCTCCATTTTTTTAATTTAAAAATATTTTTAAAAATTTAAAAATATTTTTTTTAAAAAAATAAAAATAATTTAATTTTTAAAAAAAAAATTAGAAAAAATAAAAATATTTTTTTCCCTCCTCACCCCACCCTAGCCCGTCCCCACCCCCACCCCCACCCAACCCCATCCCACCCTATCCCCAGCCCCATCACCCCACCCCAACACCCATCGAGCCTTTCCCCATCCCACCCCTACCCCAGCCCATCCCCACACCCTACCCAGCCCCATCCCACCCCACCCCAAGCCCCTTCCAGCCCCTCCACCCCTCTTCCCCGCCCACACACCTCACCAACCCCTCCCCACCCCAGCCCAAGCCCCCACACCCCTCCCAGTCCCGTCCTCACCCTCTTCCAGCCCCCCCACCTCACCCCAACACTCTTCCAGTGCCCCCTACACTTTTTTATTTTTATTTTAATTTTCCCTCAATTCAATTCTTTTCATTTTTTTTTTGAATAAAAATGTAAATTTGAATTTTTTTTGGGGAATTAAAATTTAAATTTGAATTGAAAGTGAGTGATAGTGAATATTGAAAAAGATTAGTGAATTTCCCTTGAAAAAAATTAAACTTTTTGTGAATTTTTTAAAGATATTCAAATTTAAAAATAAAAAATTTATTATGTTTGTATATATGAATTTATACTTAAAAATTTAAATTAGTTGGAGAAGAATTTTAATTATTTGAAATGAATTTGATGTTTAAATTAGTTTTAATATTTAATTTATTATTTAGTATTTTAAAAATGACTTGAAATTTAATGTAATACTTTTTTATATTTTTTTAAATAATGGCAGATGAGACAGACGTGACAGCTGACATGGAGAGAGTGTGTTACACTTCCAAAAAAAGGGTTTAAAATATTATTATTTAGTGAATTCAGGAATTCAGATACAAAATAGAAGTATCCAACTTACAAAATCGACATAGTAGAACGTTGATAAGGTAATTTTGCCTGCTAGCAATCAACTTTTGATTTCAATTTTATTTTTTTTTTTTAATTTTTTAACTTTCACCCTAAAATAATAAAAGTACTTAAAACCTCACACACAAGGTTAACTAAACTCGATTCAAATGATTTGGCGTTGAATCGATCGAGGAAATGGCACCTGAATTTTAAACGACACTCCATTCACATTCTTCTCAGGTAGGTTTTTGCTTCCTCTTTTCTGATCAGTCGGAAAAGTAGTAACACCAAATAAGAATCAATGTTTGGAAAATCTGTACGAGTTTTCACCCTAATTGTTTAGTCAATGTTCTGAAGAGGATTGTTGAAACGTGCAGAAATTCTTATGTATTTGTTTTTTTCTTTTAGATAGGCAAAACACGAGATTGATTTTTTTTTTTTCTTTGATAATTGCGGTGTCTCTGCTAGCTTGGGTGCACTTTGACGAATTCTACTTCTACCGGATACCTAATATTGGATGTTATCTAGAAAGCAGAAAGCTTGAATTTTTAAATGATTGAAATCTCAAATTCACATCCATGAAAAAATTGAATTTTTGGTAGGAGGGTTTGATGGTCGCAAATTAGGACAGAAGGTTAGTCGTTAGACGAGGAGGGGCGGAGCCAACATCTTAACTAAGGGGGTTCAAAATCAAAAAATATGAACAAAAGAACTAGTTGAAAGGTGTTCAACGTCTGCTATATATACATGAAAAATAATTTTAAGCTTGTATAAATAGTATAATTTTCCACCGAAGAGGGTTCGGATGAACCCCCTCACTTTTAGCTAGCTCCGCCACTGTAGAAGAGTGTTATCTCCCTTTCCTACAGGAGGCTTGGGGTAATGTAGAGTCCGTACCTGTTTGTCTTTTAGAACTGCACTATTAGCAGTTTTCGAGTAGTTTCCTGTCTAGCGATTTACGTTGCTATCCTTTTGCGTCTTATGTTTTGGTTATCACATGATTTTGCTGCTGTTACTGTTTCCCCCTTCCCTATTATGCTATGTGATGCTTCCTCTGGTACATGTTTTATTTCATTCCTTATGTATGTTCTTTGATTTGCGTTATTTTAGCTAGGTGGTCTTTCGGAAACAACCTCTCTACCTCTGTAAGGTAGGGGTAAGGTCTGTGTACATCATGCCCTCCTTAGACCTCACCTTGTGGGATTGCACTGGATATCTTGTTGTAATCTGTTGGCAGTTGTGAAGATCTTGCACACATTGTAAAGTGTCTTGTAACAATCACCTAGGGAGCAAGTTCCTCCTATGAACTAACTGAGATATCTCATATGCGCGGTGATGTTTCCTAACATAATTATTTTCTTCATCAATTGTTCTCTTAGTTTAGGAACATGATTAATGTTAGGTGCTGATTTTGCCGTTTTAGCTCTATAAACACACTTTGGAGTGTATGCTTTATATTTATTACAAGTTCTTGAATATTTATGGGTCCGAAGAAGAAAATCTCATTTTTTCGTTCGCTGCATTTCAGATTTACGTTCAGAACTCCAAGTCCCTTTCAATAGATGTTATTTAGAAATTACCCTGAAGCATGATTATTTAATCCTGTAAATTCAAAAGGAAAGGAACAAGTTCCTTGTTTTCAAAATGAGTGGATAAATCCGCATGACTAACCTTAGAACCATTTGCTAGATATCTAAGGGGTGGTTTTGTTTTCTAATATTGCTATCATGAGAGTTTATGCTATTTGATTTGAGTTTATATTTGTTATCTTATTTTTCGTGATCCTGATGTTTTCCTTATTGATACATTACCATCTTCTGCATAACTCAGGTGTTCACTGATCCAACTAGTTACTTAATGAAGAAAAGTGACGTTGTCACTTATCAGTTGGAGAATAGCACAGTCCTTCAACGCTCCTTTTCTTCCTTGCCCCACCCCCCAGATTGCTACTAGACATTAATTTTGAAGTCGTCGTTAAGGTCCCTATTTATTAGGAATAGTTCTAAGATATGTTCATCATTAATAAGGAAATGATCCATCATGTAACCATTGATTAGATTTCTTTATGAAGATGTGTGGAACATTAAGTGTTTATTTGTCGTGCTCCAGGTTAAAAAACCTGAGGAGTATCTACCAAATGGAGGCACTCCATTCATCAAAAAGAAAAACAAAGAAGATATGAAAGAATTCTGTTTCGGTCTTTCTTTTTATAGAAAAGAGCCAAAAATACCTCCAACGTATGAAAAAGGGCTCACAAATGCCCTCCATCCACTTTTTGGTCTAAAATACCCAACCTATATTTTGCCTCAAAAATACCCTTCAAACTAACACCTAAATCTGATGGATTTTTGCAACTTAAAATAGCGACTTGAGTTATTATGATTGACCACATATATTACTTAATTTTAAAATTACACCCTCCCTCTTTTTAAACCCAAACCTGCTGACCCGTTTGATTGAGTAGACCTATTGTTTTTACACGTTTCTTAGCCTAACAAAGCGTCAGCTCAAATTACAAGTTTTTCAGCATAAAGGAAATAACACATCAATTAAAAACTCCAGTCTCTAACCACTGATGCTTAGTGTGAATCAGCTACAATTTAAACTCCCTGCATTTTTGAAGCAAGGGGAAATAGCTTCTAGTCCTCACTGCTAAGTCATGTATTGTAAGGCGAATAAGCTCATAAAAGTTGAACTCTTAGAGCCTGTTTAGATGATTTTAGTGCTTTTAGGCACTTTTGGAATGTTTGTGGAAATTTAAAAAGTGCTTATAAGCACTTGGCTTTGGCTTTAGGCTAAAATGGTAAAAATAAGCCAAAAGCCAATCCAAACGGGCACTTAATCCATTTGCATGGGTAATAAGGAAAAGAAAAACAAGATATTAGAGATGGCTGGAAATGCAATTGTCGGTATAGGACCGATATTAAAGAGGTATCTTAACTCTTCTTTAATATGGGAGCGTAGACATTAATATTCATTGAGCCGGTACAATTTGCTCTTGAAGATGTTTTAATGTAGTGTTAAACTAACAACAATTTGCCTTTTATGAAATGGGTCAGGTGGATGTAATTTTCAAATTATCTAATATATGTGGCAATCATAACAAGTTATGTGGCTATTTCAAATTGCAAAAACCCATCGGAATTAGGGTGTTAGTTTGAGGGGTATTTTTGAGCCAAAATATAGGTTGGGGTATTTTTCGACCAAAAGCTAGATGAAGGGTATTTCTGGGCCATTTTTCATATGTTGGGGTATTTTTGGCCCTTTTCCATAAAGAGAAAGACCCAAACAGATTTTGTTTCATTTCTTCTCTGTTTATTCCATTTGCAAGCCACTCCTCAGGTTAAAAATCCCGAGCACAACAAATTAGCACTTATTGTTCCACACATCTTCATAAAGAACTCTAATCAATGGTTAATAAAGGATCATTTCCTTATTAATGACGAATTTATGTTAGAGCTATCTGTAATAAATAGGGACCTTAACGATGACTTGAAAATTAATGCCTGGTAGCTATCCTAGTTGCGGGGGCAAAGGAAGAAAAGGGAGCTATGGCATGGCGCTCCTGCTATTTAAAGGCCCTTCTTTCCCAGAAATGATCGATCTTGTGAAGACATGGATTTCAATAGTTCGTCCATGGAACTTCCAAAATCCTCATCAGCACTATCTTCAGATATGCAAAGACCGGTTCATATGCAGAAATCCATGCCGAGTGACAAGAAAATTCAGCAGGTAATCTATCTAATGAAGTCTAGTTTTCTTGAGAAACTTTTCTCATATAGCTACTGTTGCATATACGTTGAGATTAATCCCTTTGGTTTCCTTGCATATCTAGGACGAAGATGAAAGGGATCCAAGGTTTATGCTAAAAGAAGAACTCTCCTGTTTCTGGAAGCGACAAAAGGAAGAAATTTTGCATTCAGGTGATTTTTGGCTCCTCACACATGTTTACCCATAGAGACCACTTATATGTACCATTCGTGCGTAATCTAAGGATGTTCTTGAGCTTTTGGGCCGTTTTAAGACCAGCCACCGCCCTCATATATGTTGATTTCGTTAGAAGTATCTCCAATCATCATACAGAGATGTTGTATATGGAAATTTTGCAATAATACATATGCTGCACATTTTTGCTTCCACCAATCATGGCACACTCATATGCTGATCATGTCTTTAAAATCAATACTAGAATCATAAAAATGAGGGAAACAAATTGCAAGTAGAAGATCTTTTCTACTTCTTTCGAAATAGAGGGGTTCGTGTACTTTGCTGCTGTTTCTTCCTGTTGATTTTACCTTCACGCAGCCGCTTCTTTTTATTTGTAGATCTAAAGAGAAAACATGAGCTGCCCATCTCAAGGATCAGACGGGCAATGAAGTCAAATGATCAAGTAAAGGTATGTTCATGGCTTTGACTTATCCCATTCACATTAGCCACGGTCATATCTTTTAATAATATTTTATTTTCTCCATTTGCTGTTAGTTGGAACTTGAAATAATTGAATTAATACTTGTCGTATTAATTTTTCTTGATCTGCTGGCTCTAACTGGGAGTGGGTACTTACGATTTTTAATGAATAAATTCAGATGGTTAGTGCACATTCTACTGTTTTGCTTGCCAAAGCAATTGAGATGTTCATTCTCGAGCTCACTCGACGTGCATGGATGCAATCTGAACAAGAAAAACGTCGAACTCTGAAGCGCTGTGACATTGCTAGGGCCATAAGGAATGAAGAACTTTTCGATTTCCTCAGTGACATCGTTCCACTCCAGAACTACAAGGTTGGTTTATATATTCGCATATCTTCCATTATGAGTTCCCAAGATGAACTAGTTGTTCTTAGTAAATAATTTCAGAAGGTTGTTGTTGTTGTTGTTGCTATTTCAAAAACTCTGAGACCTTGAGTACAAGAAAAATTACCTGAAAGTCTATGATGTGATTCAACTTCATAAGGTTGTACTTCCTGCGAAATACTTCTTCTATATGCTTATATGATATTATTACGTTTTAAAGAGAATATTTTTTCTGTACGAGTTTTCAATTTTAAATCCTAAATTTTTATGGAGAAGTACTCTTTATGCAGTCTCAGAATATGTAAAGTTTATTTCGATGAAATTGAGGAGTTAATGTTCAACTTCGAACAAATAATTACATATTTTTAACCTTGTATTTGAATCCTGTAATGTGTAATTATCTTTCAGTTTAAAGTACTAAAATAGCAGTAGTTACAGTACCAGTTTCAGGTGGAAAAGGCAAATGATAGCCAAGGAAATGAATTTTCACTGCTTACCAAATGATTCATCTTAATAGCATACCAGTTAGTAATATGGACTCTCGATACAACATGTGTAAACTGCCTTGTAAACCTCCATTCCAAAGAACACTAGTGTGTTGTGTATTTTATTTTTTTGATAACCGTGGTGTCCGGGTCAGTTTTCGTGCTCCTCGACTAAATCCACGGATACCTGCCACCTCCCACCAACAATACATACTAGGTAACTTTGTCCACCAAAGCTAGGACAAGATCACATATTATTTTTTAGCCTCTGTTGGGATTTGAACTTGAGACCTCAGGTTCTCAACCCACTTCATTGACCACTAGGCCACACCCTTGGGTGCATTTTAGCGTATTGTTTATCTAGGCTAATTTGTTGGTGTTGTTTATCCTTTAAAAACTACGAGGTGATTAAACTTCATAAAGTTGTTCCATCCAAATACTTCATATATGTTTTTTATGATACTATCATTATTGAGAGAATGAAACAATTTTTTTCCGTCTACCTATTTTGAATCCTAATATTTTAGTTTGAATTCTATTCTGTACGTTTTACTTAGTCTCGGAATAAGTAAATTTATTTAAATAAATTGAGTGCTTTTGTTTGTATCTACGCCTGTAGTGGCTTGTTAGTGGTTTTTCAATGTTGTTTTCGATTTTGAATAGATAGTTTATAGTATTACCTTGTGGGTGCCTTGTTTTCATTAGTATCTAGCAGTATATTATCCCATGTTTGTTGAGTGTTTTTATGTGGTCTGTTAGTTTGTTGATTATACTGTTATTTGTCCTGAGCGGGGTCTATCAGAACAACCTTTCTACTTCATTTGAGGTAGTGGTATGGACATACACTTATCCTCCCCAAACTCCACCTTGTGGGAATACAATGGGTATGTTGTTGTTTTATTTAGATAAATTAAGAGTCCACTTATTATCTAGTGGTGTGTTACCACATTTTTTTGCCTGCTTGTTATATTGTTATTTGTCATGAGCTGATGGTCTGTCGGAAACAACCTCTCTACTTCATTTGAGGTAGTGTTATGGACTGCGTACACTTTACCCTCCTTGGACCCCACTTTGCGGGAATACACTGGGTATGTTGTTGTAAAATTGGGAGTCAGTTTAACTTGGACACTGATGGTTAAATTTTCTGATCAGTCTATTTAACACATTACAATCAAGTGTTTCACACACTTGCTCTTATATACACGGCTGTTTAAAAGACAGATTTCTGCCAAGTTCCAGTGTCTATTTGGTCACCAACTAAGTTTGAGTTTCAAGTTTAAAGGTCTATCTAGTTATTTAGCCTTAGTAGTACCTTTTTGTAGTCTCAAAATATGTGAATTTTATTTTGATCTAAAATGAAGTCAGTGTTCAACTTCACACCGGTAATTACATATTTTGATCGATGTAGTTGAATCCTGCCATGAATTTTGGGACGTTTGTTAGTTATCTTACATTTTAAAGAACTTAAATTGCACGAGCTACAATGCCAATTTCAGGTGCAAGAGGCGGCAAATGATGTCCAAGGAAATGAACTTCACCCAGCTCATCAAATGGTTAAACCTAATAATAATTCAGTGAGTGCTGTTTATATAGGCTAGTTTGTTTGTGTTGTTTATCCTAAAAGGAACTATGAGGTGGTTGGTTAACCAACTACAAAAAAAAAAAAAAAAAAAAAAAAAAAACTATGAGGTGAGTAAAACTTCACGAGTCGTACTTCCTCTATATATTCTGTTGACATGATTACTACTCAGAGAGTCAAACCGATCTTTTCCTATCTACCTATTTTGAATTCTAAACTATTATTATTTAAATTTCATGGAGTAGTACCGTTGTTGTAGTCTCCAAGTATATAAATTTTATTTCGATCTAAAATGAAGGGTCAATGTTCTATCATACTGATAATTACATATTTTGATCCATGTATTCGAATCCTGCCATATATTTTGAAGCTTTTGTTAGTTATATTGCGGTTTAAAGTACTAAAATAGTACTAGCTACAATCCCATTTTCAGGTGCACGCGGAGGCAAATGATGGCCAAGGAAATGAATTTCGCCCAACTCATCAATTGGTTCAACCTAATAACATTCCAGTGAGTGTTGTTTATCTAGGCTAATTTGTTGGTGTTGTTTATTCTTAACAAAACTATGAGGTGATTTAAACTTCAGTACTTCCTGCAAAATACTTCCTCTATATATGTTATATGACATGATTACTAAAACCGATTTTTTCCTGTCTACCTATTTTGAATCCTAAATTATTATAATTTAAATTTTATGGAGTAGTACCTTTTTGTAGTCTCAAAATGTGTGAATTTTATTTTGATCTACATGAAGAGTCAGTGCTTAACTTCACGATAATTACATATTCTGATCCATGTATTTGAATCCTGTCATGAATTTGGAACGTTTATTAGTTGTCCTACAGTTTAAAGTTCTAAAATAGCACTAGCTACCGTGCCAATTTCAGGTGCAACAGCAGACAAATGATGGGCAAGGAAATATGTTTGACCCAGCTCATCAATTTGTCCAACCTAATAACATTCCAGTGAGTGCTGTTTATCCAGGCTAATTTGTTGGTGTTGTTTATCCTAAAGAAACTATGTGGTGATTTAAACTTCATAAAGTTGTACTTGTGCTTCCTGCAAAAGTACTTCCTCTATATATTTATACGACATTACAACTATTTGGAGAGTCAAACTGATCTTTTCTTGTCTATCTATTTTGAATCCTAAAATATTGTGATCTTAATTTGATGGAGTGGTAAACCTTTTTTGTAGTCTTAAAATATATAAATTTTATTTTGATCTAATGAGTAGTCAATGTTCAACTTCACGTGGGTAATTACATATTTTGGTCCATGTATTTGAATCCTGCCATGAATTTTGGAACATTTCTTAATTGTCTTACAGTTTTAAGTACTAAAATAACAATAGCCACAGTACCAATTTCAGGTAAAAGAGGCGGCAAATGGTGGCCAAGGAAATGAATTTCACCCGGTGTATCAAATGGTTCAGCCTAATAACATTCCAGTAAGTGAAGCTGCCTTGTAAACCTTCATTCGAGTAGCAAATTGTCTAGGCTAATTTGGTGGTTTGTTTATTTACTTCCCAGAAAAAGTAATTTCAACACTTGCTGAGAACTAACACGGCCTAATGTTTGATGTTATTTATGTAGGCCTCCTTCACCAGCACCCAAGGAATTCCAGCGCCTCTCATGTCACCACCTCTATTTAATTTTTCTCCTGAAGATGAGTTCATCATTGATGGATTCTTAATGGACTATAAGGAGGGACTTTAAAGTGCAGATTTAAACTAAGTTCTGTTTCTTCAGTCATTACCATTTTCCTTTGTTGGTGTTCTGCCTTTTCAATAGGCCATCCTTTAGACTCTTTAATCGACCGAATAAAAAAGGTGTTGTGTTTAAGGACTTACCATACTGCTGAAAAAATGCAGTGTTTGTGTTAACTGGTGTAATCTTTGCTTGTGTTCAGTGTTTTGAATAAATAAACACTTCATTGAGAGGTGAATTTTAAGTCTTCTTATTGAAACATGTTTGCTTCTGGAGACATTGACCCAAAGTTTTGACTTCTGAGTATGCTTCATGTGCTGTTTTTTTCTCCCTACCATGACAAATCAGTAGATTTAGTCCATCACAATTCTTTACCTGTTTAATTACCTTTTTACTTAGTGGCAAAAATATGAAGTCCAATCTGAAAAATAGTGAAGCAACTTCACAAACATATTTTGATAGCCTGTTCTGAGCCCTCTAAGCTAAAAGTGGTAAGACAGACCGATCCAACTAAAAGTTTTATTTGGGATTTAAATTCATTTGGCAATTGGTTAAAAAGGATGCGAGGGTTGGAAAGGCCGGTTTATGTGTATTGTGAATAAATTGTCTTTTCCGCTCATCTTTTTCCTAGAGTCTCAACTTCGTATCTTTCATTCTTATGTATATCCTTACTTGCTTGTTATTGCAATATTTTCCATCGTAATGTAAATGTTGTCGTTGTAATTCGACTATTAGTGATTATATATTACTTGAGTATTGATTCGTTTAACACAGATCCCAATAAGCTTCCTCCAATTTTAAAAGGTGATATCCATTTAGCTCCGGAATAAATAAAATCATTTTTGCATTTAGTGATGGTCCCAACGGAAAGTAAGATGATTTTACTATTGTAGTAAACAAATTATTAATTAGGGCCTAAGTGAGTGAATTACGTGTAGAATATTTCATCTAATTTCTAGATGCTTATATGTTCTCTCATTTGTTTAAAAATGTTATTCCCTCACTAATGATATATCAATGGATATTCCAATAAGAAGAAAAAATAAGGAACGGTCTTTAAATGAAGAAATATTATAAATGCATATTTCAGGACAGATGTCAAAGGGGAAGCTCTTAGAAGACTCCGTTCAACGAAAGAACTTCCTATATTTACTCTAAACTTATACTTAGTTTATCATAAAGTGGCAAAATGACAAATAAATTATTATTTTATATAAGTATATATGTTACGTTAGGTCTTTATTGAGTTGTTATAAATTTTAAGTGCATGTAAAAAATATTCCTTGTCCAAAGCTCGCCCTAAATTCAACGAATTGATGGACGAAACTTACTACTCTAAGCTAAAAGGCTCTTGGGTTGGAGTAAAGATGCCCAAAATCTTACTAAATTTTATGCTTCTCAATTTTTCTAAAATTCCTCCATAAAGTTAAAATTCCCACTTATGGCGTTTAAAGTTCATACGGATGTTCTTTCTACAAGTTTTCTATCCATAGGTGCGTAAGCGATGACGGCTTTATTCAGTATAATAAAAAATAAAGGGGTAAATTTTTACTTTTTGTTTTTGTGAAAAATGTAACTTTGAGTAGTTTGTCTGTTTCTAAACATATTTTGACTTAATTGAGTTGTCTAGAGGAAACAATCTCTATCTTCACAGGATAGAAGCAAGGTTGCGTACACCACGCTCTCTATACTCCATTTGTAAAATTACTTTGAATATGTTATTATTGTTGCCTAAAATTCTTTTTTTTTTTTTTCTATCTTTAATCAAAATAGCGTTATTATTTTTGGAATAATTTTTGAAAAACTTTCCTAAAACAAACGGTCTGAAGTGATTTTGGATGTGCACTTTGCTTGTCATCCTCAAAAATCATCAAACGATTCATGTTTTTGCCTACAGTGGTAATGGTTGATGGTATATATTAGTTATACCTATACTAGTATACTTATATGCTAAGTATTAATCAAAATCCCTAGACGTTTATTGACAAGAAAATAGAATTGACATAAACAATACTTCTCCACCCATCCATCAATAGTTGTCCATTATTTACTTGACACATAGACTAAAAAATTATATTACTCTTTAAAAATAAACTAATTTTAATGCTTTGAAAAATATATTGAATACTAACTGTAATTAATAACTAAGAATAAAATAAATAAATTATTTATTAATTTTTTAAATTATAGATAAATAAAAATAACCGGGAGAGTAATATTATTGGAAGTGGAAAATGTAGAATCTAACAATATGGGCAAAAAGCTGCAATTCCAAAAAAGGAATGAATAGGAATGGTACAACTCTACAGGAGGCACTGAAACATACTACCTCTTTCCTCTTTTGGCTATTTGCTTTGATTCCATTTATTAGCCTCACGTACGTGTGCAAAAATCGAACCGATAAAAATATTATTGAGTTATTGGGTTAACAGTTTTTTATTGATTTTATAAAAAAATTTATTGGGTAAACGGTTCGATTTCGATTTTAATTTATTGGGTTATCAATTTATGCTATACATATATATATATATATATATATATTTAAATCTCTCTCTCTCTATCTATTTATCTCTCTCTATATCTATCTATCTATTGGTTTTATAAAATTTTTTTTATTGGTTTTATAAAAAAATTAGTTTATTGGGTTATAGGTTAAACCGATAACCTAATAAGAATACACTAAATTATTGTTTTATCCCTATTTATGTGATATATTTAAATCTCTATTCATCCATTCATCCATCCATATATATATAGAGAGAGATAAATAGATAGATAGATAGATATGTATATGCATATATATATTATATGCACTACTTATTCACACTTCAGTGATTCACAAAGTATTAACCTATTCAGGGTAACAAAGGCACAATATAAAGCTCAGTTATTGTCGTATTAAAAAGTTTAAAGCATTTATAGCTTCCAACAATTAGGATTTAATTTTTTTTGCTAACTAACATTCAGTTCAAGTTTGAAGATTTTTATAAACTAAAATGCATTGTGTAGGCTTTTGGCGGTAACTAAGATTTCATTTTTTTATGTTAGTTGTTACTATTTCTATTTTCTAAGTATTTTCTTATTGGTTAAATCGAAAATCGAACCATTAAGGACCAAAAACCGAAACTGATAAGAAAATATCTTATTGGTTGGTTATTGGTTTTATATATTTAAAAATCGAAAATCGATAAATCGAACCAATAACACGTAAAATCGAACCGAACCGACCGATGCACACCCCTAGCCTCACATTTGTCCCCTTTGACTCTTCTATCAATAATAAAAATATAGCATGCTCTCATAGCTATGGGTGTCGAATCTCAAATATACGGTTCGTTTAAATAAGATTAAAATTTGATCAAATCAGTTTTTAATTTTATTTTAACTTTTTAGGTGTTTGGCAAAACTAAAAAATGCTTAAAAAAAATTAAGAAATGATTTAAAAAGCAAAAAGTGAGAAGCTGGTATTCCCAACATTTTGTTTTTTTAGATTAAATTTTTTTAAATTTGACCAAAACATTTATTTTTTTCTCCAACTCGAACAATACCTTGAACTTATAGCCCTTTACTATATGATCTTTTTTCTTTTTCTTTTTGCCACTTTTGTTCATCCTTCT
Source organism: Capsicum annuum (assembly GCF_002878395.1). Classification (NCBI taxonomy): domain Eukaryota; kingdom Viridiplantae; phylum Streptophyta; class Magnoliopsida; order Solanales; family Solanaceae; genus Capsicum; species Capsicum annuum. The sequence continues at coordinate 142,253,729 of NC_061112.1, forward strand.
CCTTTAATTTGTCTTCACTGAATTCATCATTACAAATCAAAGTTTTGCTCAAAAATTTGATTTTAGAATTAAAAATTATAAATAATTCAACTTATTTATAATGTCAACAATTTTAAGGATATTTAAATCATTTTAACAATAAAAAAGTGTGTAATTTCACTTATTTACCAAACACATCAATAACTTTTGTTTCAGTTTTCAATACTTCTATTCAAATACTTATCTGCTTAATTTATAAGCATTTATTTTAAACTTTTAATCACTTAAACTAAAAAGCTATTTTTTATTCTAAAATTGCAAACTCTAAAAATACTTTGATATGTGTATCCAAAATCTTTTTTGATGTTTTTTTAATCATAAATAAGTAATTAAATTAAGTAAAATATATAATAATTAATTATGGTTAAATAACATGAATACTAAATTCAAACACATAACACGTATGTATTGACTTGATACGTATAAGTTTTAACTATAACCTTTTGATAGTGGTGTATGAACTATATTGGTATGTGTGAATCGGATATTCCAGAGATGTTTCAAGTGCAAAAGTTTTTCCTTTCTTTTCTTTTGGACTCCATTTTAATAAGTATCATAAAATAAAATTGAGTATAAGCTTAATTTGGAAGCTCCAAATAATTGCCGTTATCTAAATATGTGATTTGATATAGAAAGAAGAATACTGCTAGTTAAAGTTTTGGGGTGAAGACAAGTGGAATATGAGTGCAGTGCAGCTCATGTAGGTGATCATAATGAAAAGAATAAAAGCCAAAATTGAAATATGATAAGAACGGATCATCAGATAAATGGATTGTGATAAAAAATTTGTGATGGGAATTAATTAAGCCCATGAGAATATAATTTTTTAAAGCTATTTAAATTTGGATGGATTGGTAACTTGCATATTTATCCATCCAGTTAAGTTTATCCAAAAATTAAATTGATGATTAACCCAAATTTGTATTTATTCCATGAGAGACTTAGGGTGTGTTTGGTATGAAAGGAAAATATTTTTCTAGAAAATGTTTTCCTGAAAAATAAGTTGGTTTCTTACTTATTTTTTTGTATAAATAACATAGATATCAACCCTTTTGGAAGTAATTACACTCTTTCCTACTTTTTAATTACTACCTCCGTCCCAAATTATCCATCCTAAATTTTCTAATTTGATGTCCCATTTTACTTGGCCTCTCTACCTCGTCGGGGGTAGTGGTATGGACTGCGTAAATTTTACCCTCCCCAGACCCCACTATGTGGGAATATACTGGGTATGTTGTTGTTGTTGTTGATGTCCCATTTTACTTGTCTTTTTTAATTAATCAAGACAAGACAATTTTTTTTTTCATGTTTTACCCTTTGGATTAATTATTTTTTCTTCAAATTAAATTGTAAACATTATTTAATAGGGGTACTACGGTAAACTACGCATGCTATTAATTATTTTTCTTAATCAATGTGTCAACTCAATTTGGGACGGGTAATTTGGGACGGAGGAAGTACTTTACTCTCTCTCCCTGTTAATATACATAACATAGCCGACATATACATAACATTCTGTGTATATGTTGGGATTTTTGTAATATGTTTAGGGAGTTGGGATTTTTTGTAATATTGGAAACATAAGTTGTGTATTTGTGTAATTTTTTCTATTTTTTTTATGTTTGATTGGTGGATGAAAAATATTTTTCGAAAAATATTTTCTAGTATTTGGTTGGTGAATAAAAAAATATTTTTCAAAAAATACATTTTAGCGTTTAGCTAAAGAGTAAAAATATATTTTAAAAAAAATAAGTTTTAACCCTGAAAAATACCTTTTTTTTAGGGTATGATCGATATGAAGGAGGAAAAATCGTTTTCTAGAAAAATAAGTTGTTTCTTATGTATATTCTTATGTTCGTAATGCAAATTGGATAAGTATATATTTTCTAAAAGTATTTATATGTATTTAACAAAAACAATGAGAACGGTTGAAGATTAATTTTCTTGGGGGGAGGGGGTGATAGGTGGGGGGTTGAGGTTGTCAAAATAGGCAGTAAGGGTTGGGTACTTTTTTTTTTTTTTTTTTTAAAAAAAATATTTTTTTTGGGGGGGGGCTATAGGAGGGGGGGGGGGGGGGAGGGGGGAGTGGGGGGGGGGTAGAAAAAAATTTATTTTTTTTTTTGGAGGGAGGGAGGTGGTTGATAGGGGTGGAGTAGGGTAGTGGAGGGAAAGAAAAGTTTGAATTATTTTTTTTCTTTTTTTTGAAGGGAGTAGGGATTTGAGTTTTGGGTTAAGGGATGAGGTAAAGAAAAAATTTTGAAGTAGTTTTTTTGAATAGGGGTGATAAGGGATGGGGGTTGGGGTAGAGGAGTGAGGGTGGGGTAAGAAAAAATTTAAAAATTTTAAAAAAGAATTTAAAAGCTTTTTTTTTGGAGGAGGGAGGGGTTGGTAGGGGCGGGGGTAAGAAGA
>NC_061112.1:142256276-142273600 GCF_002878395.1 Capsicum annuum
TTTTTTTTTTTTTTTTTTTTTTTTAAATTAAATACTTTTTTAGAAGGGGAGGGGAGGAGAGTAGGGGTTTGGGTTTGAGATGGAGGAATGAGGTAAGAAAAAAAATCGAAATATTTTTTTTTGGATGGTGTGGTAGGGGGTGGGGTGGGGGAAGGATATTGAGTGTGATTTTGAGAGTTGTATGAATATTTCAACTTAAGGGTAAGGTTGAAAGAGAGTTTTGAAAAATATTTTTCAGGAAAGACATTTTCCTTAGTTTTAAGGAAAATAAGTTGATTTGGAAAACATTTTTCAAAAACTTTAAGCCAACCAAATATTATTAAGAAAATATTTTCTTCTTATATCGTAATATATAACTATAATGAAGAGATTTTTATATCTATTTTAAAAAAATTATAAAAAAATAAATGAAGGAATTGAATGTATATTTGGACCAAGCAGATTGGGACTATGACCCGTTTTTACGCCTAGTTTTGCTTATGTAACATACTTTTATTCAAGATGAAAATTTCTTTTAATTGTATGTATATTTGGAAAGGTAACTTTCTTAAAGAAGTGAAGAAAACGTTCATGTTACAGTTACAAAGAATTAGTCTTGATTCGTTTGGCACCAACAAACTTGGTGTAATGGTGCTAATTATTCTAATTAATCCACTAAAGACGTGACGCATGGACACATTAATGCAAATTATATACTCCTCTTTACCCCACAGATTAAAGTGTTTTGACTAATTTTGAGCTAATAGTGCAATTCACTTTTAACAAATGCAATGGACTCCAAAAAACAAGCCAGCTTTTTGAGCTTACAGGCTAGTATATTATGATTTGATTGATTACATAATCCCTCTGATGCATATTATATATTATTTTTAGCTTTTATATTTAGTTGAAATTAAATAATTTATAACGTAATCACGAAGGCACGAAAGTAATAATATAGTACTCCCTCCGACGAATTTTGAGTTAGGTTACAATGTGGGTCGGGTTTGGAAAATGGGTAGGGTGTGGTTTTCTTTTTAAGGGCTCAAATTTTTTGGTGGATCCGATTTGCTGATGTGGATATTTAAAATGAGGCCACGTGGCAAAGGTGGTTTTGCAAAACCACTACATTTAAAAAGTAATGACATGGATGAGCCTGTTTATAATAACGATGGCATAAACAAGCTAAACTTTTAACGGATGACGTAGATGAGTCATTTCTAATAGTTCGATGACATATTTAATCCTTTTTCTTATTATATATTATTTTTAACTTTTATATTTAGTTCAAAATAAATAATTTATTACGTAATTACGAAGATATTAAAATTTTTAATTCAAATTTACCCTTATTTTGATAATTAAGTGGATTTTAACATTTACTTTGGGTTGAAATCTAAAAGCAATGAATGAACTTTAGTAGTTGTACTATTTCCCCCTATAAATAGATGGTGATGTATGTTGGGAAACACTCAAACCATCCTACGCTATAAGATATAGCTACAATTCTAATTAAACAGCTATATATAAGCCTCCTTCAGCCTCCTATATCCTCTCTGCTCCATAATCTTTTTATATATATCGATTTCAACTACTTTTGACTGCAGCATGTTTAGTGGTGGATTCAAAATTTGAAGTACTTTATTATTTATATTAGGTTTGCCCTCGAAGCATCACTGGGTGGGTTCTTCCAAACTTGCGAACATGCTATGTTGCACTTCGTCGCACAGCACCTTACTGTAAGTGTAAAGTGTAAACTATAAGCGAGATGTTGTTGACAGAAGATAGAGAGCACAGATAATGAGGTGCTAATTCGGAAGCTGCACCTTGATTCTTTGTGCTCTCTATTCTTCTGTCATCATCCTCAGCCCCTCCCCAACTTAATTTGTTACTTTAAATATATTTATGTTGTTTGTAGATTCATCCTTATTGTTTAAAAATTCACTAATGGAACTTATATTAAGTTGTTTAGCGTAACTTATTATCTTATATGACTTACCATGAAGTTCGACCTGCTGCATCCTGCACTTAATTGGTGCTTTAATTTGTAACTAAGGGACATGTTTATATGTCTATTCATGATATAAAGGCATGTTGCTAATGGTTAATTATTTACTTCGCTAATATATAAATGCCCTATTTTGGCTACAAGAAGCTTAATTATAGTTCATCCTTTAATTGATCTTTTAACTTTCTTAATTCAAAATGTCTGATATCTAATTGATTTCTCACACACAAATATTTTTCAGAAAAAACACCCAAATTCTATTTTTCTGCTATTTTTAATTGTTGCCCTTGATTGTATTGATAAACTATTCTTCACTGTATATATTTCCATCCCCAATTATCCAGGAAGTGCTTTGTTCTCTAATGATAACTCTCATGATTTGATGGTCATAACCATGTAGCTTGTCAAATGTATCTTGACAAATCCTTTTCAAAGTCAAATACTTCAAGAACCTTTCACACGCACACACCAAAACATTCTTTGACTAATTGTCAGAACAAGTTAATTGTAGAGAAAATTGCGCACTAATTCTTTTGGGCCATCTAATTTTTAAAATAAATACACTATGTATAGATAGTGTGTACTTTATACTAAATATATATATCTATAGTGTATATATAATAAGGATGTGCATCGATCAGTTCGATTCGATTTTATGTATTAGTGGTTCGATTTGTCAAAATGTTAAACTGATAATCAAACCAGTAAGATATTTGTTATCGATTTTCGATTTTCGATTTATCGATTTTGGTCCTTTAATGGTTCGATTTATTGGTTTAATCGATAAGAAAATGCTCCTTTTATTTTCTTTACCTTCTCTTCTTATTTTTATATGTTCATATATATACACTACCTTCATGTATAAAGCCTACAAAAAGTACAAGTAGAAGTAAATTCAAATACATTTTACTAAAACAAACTTGTTTTCTTTTAGGTTAAGTAACGATTTTGAATACAGTAGCAACCAGTGGCGGATCTACCCTTTACCGAGGGGGTTCATTCGAACCCCCTTCGGTGAGAAATTATGCTATATATGCATGGTTAAAATTATTTTTTATGTATATATATATTAGATGTTGAACCCCCTTCGGTTAGTTCGTATGTTCACTTATGAATCCCCTTCGTAAATATCCTGGCTCCGCCACTGGTAGCAACCGATAGCGATCTTTGAAAAAAAAATGTAGGTTTTTAATTGATATTAATGGGTGGATAGCCAACAAGTTTATAAAAAAAAAAGAACAATACTAAGACAACAACACAAAATACAAAAAACAGTAGTGTATGTATTTAAACTATAAAGTCACTATTATATACCTAGGGATAAAAATATAATTTTAATATGATCTTATTGGGTTATCGGTTTAACCGTTAATTAAATCCTTAAAATGAAAAATCGAACCGATATTTCAATATGTATTTTTTAAAAAATTGTTAACCCGATAACTCGATATCGATAAATCAATAACAATTTTTTTGGTTTGGTTTATCGGTTAATTCGATTTTTACACACCCTTAATATATAATATATACTTTGGCTATATATGATAAACTAGATGACCAAATTGTACATCTACGTAAGTTTACCTTAATTATATTAACCTTTAAAGCTTTAAGTTATTTTCTAGAATTAGGTGTTAAGTCCTTACTCCTTAGTCTCACATCGGCTTCACTTAAGGGATGATTATCACGTCTCCTCAGAAATTTTAACCAACATGCCTGCTCCACATCACACAATGTTTTAAGATACCTTACTAAATATTTTCCATAATGCAAGTCCGCCTCTAGTTCTATCACAAGGTTTATTACCATTTTAATTTGTTGTTTCGAGTTAATTTGGATGAAACATAGATCTACGTACATTGGTTTGATTCTTTTTTTTATGTCTACAAATAAATGTAACTTTTGTTTTTGTTTTCCATCCGATGTCTGGATTTTATATTGGCGTTCGACTTATTCGAATTCGTGTCGGGTAGGGCCCTTATCAAGGAGTTATCAAGGAGTTTTTCATACTATCCATAGTTCAAACTCGAGACCTCTAGTTAAGGAAGGAACAGTCTTATCTACTGCACCACATCCTTTGGTGGTATAAATTTAACATTACTTCCTTTTTTTTTTTTTTTCAAAAGGTGGCGTTTTTATTTTTGATTTTTTGTTTCAAAATAAGTGGTGTTTCATATAAATTATGAAGACATTAATGCTGATTTTTTTTTCAGTTTATCCTTATTTAAATAAGAGATGTTACTTTCTAAAAATAAAAAATGGATAAATATACTTTTGAATTATGATAAATTGTATTTATATATCCTTTGTCATACTCTGGGTACACATATGCCCCTACCATTTCATTAACAATAGGGGCATATCTGTATCAAAGTATGACGGAGGGTATATACGTATCATTTATTATAGTTTGAGTGTATATTTATCATTTTTTCATTCTAAAAATGATTAATTTTCTTAAAATATATGTCCAAGTTAAAAGTAATTATTTTGAAATGGAATGAGTATAGTTTAGCTACACTACTGAATACAAATGGAAGTCAAATAATCTTCAATGGCTGACACTGGTTTTGGAGGGGTTTTTCGAGATAATAAAAGAACTAACTTTTTGGAATACTCAAGTAAGATGGAACTGTTTTTAAGTCTCGTTACAGAACTAAGAAACATCAATGAAGGTTAAATTTAACCATAAATTAGAATCCCCTACTTACTATCAAGTTTATTGACAAGGACGACATAAAATATTATCATGTTAGGACTATTATTATTGTAGATCGTAAATATTTGATGGTAGCCAACAGGGTACTACTATATGGAGGAAGCTAAGCTAATATGCAGATTTTCTAGCAAATGAGGGTCACAACTCACAAGCATGAAAAAGTAAGGTCACAAGAATGAAGAAAGTTTGTAATTTGGGTAGATGCTCAACGAAATAGAGTTTCTTCTTGAGACAAATTTTAGACGTGCAAGTTGTGAGAGATTTTAAATATAGGAACAACTGAGCAAATCAACAACATCCGCTTTGGGCAAATTAAAGGAAAATGGAAACGCAAAAGAGAGTTTTAAATTAGAAAATTGATGTACTAAAGCTATCACTATGTCCAAACCCGATTACAAGGGCTATCTAATTACGAAAAAAAGTCATGCTGACACAAAATTCCCAAAGATGAGAGAAGTTGATGTCTGGCGAAAAAACGTTTCACATTGATTAGGAAAATTACAAAGCAAATACGCATACCCAGAAAATGAGAGCTTGATGGCATATGTCCACATCCAAAAGATATATATAGAGTGCCATCCTTATCACAAACCTAATCTTCATATATTGGAGTTTTGGACTCTTATGAACACGTTTCAGCTCTCTCAACAACCTGTTTTCCACTTACCCCCTGTGGAAACTACTAGTCCATCATGACACAGCTTGCAGTTTCCCCACAAAATAATCTTTCTATTCACATTTACTTGTTAAGTTTCATCAATGTAACTAATCTCTAAACTTTAACTAAATTATATTAATTTAATTTAATATTTAAATTTTAAATCCTTGAGAAATATACAAAAAAAAAAAAAAGTTATAACTTCTTTTCATATTAATATAATAATACAATAAAAATACAATTTAAAATATAATCAAAATTCATCTAATTTGACTCGATAAAATAAGTAAAAGTGAACATATATAGTAGGGGTGGACGTTCGATCGGTTCAGTCTGATCGTTTAATATCAGTTCGATTTATCGATTTTCGGATTGATAAAAATGACATCCGTAATCAAATCAAAATAAATTCGATTTGGTTCGATTTTTACAAATTTGGTTCGGTTATTTCGGATTTTTATTTCGGGTTGAAATGTTAACGTAGTTAGCCTCTCTTTTTCATAACTGAGTATTTAAAAATTGATGGGTTTTTTTAGAAAAATTATTTTTTCAAACCTGTTTTTCATTCCCAAATATAAATAACTCAACATGGATGAAACGAAATGAAATAATCATAAGCTTAACACAATACATAACGTCATTAATCATTACATATAATATAACCTTGCATAAATAGTCTACAAAACAACACAAAACTCATAAAAATAGTCCATGAAACAACATACTTTCTTCATAAATAGTCCATAAAGCAGTACAAAGTCACCAAAATAATCCATAAAATATTTGAGTCACTAAAACAATCCATAAACAGCCTGCGACGTATACGAATTTACTGTTAAATGTTAATTGTAATGTGAATTACTAAATATTTTATATATAATAAAATATATATTATTTATTTATTTATTTATAAAATTTTGGTTTTTCGGTTTAATCGACTTTGTTTTTTTTTAAATCGAAAATCAAAATTTTAAAATTATAAATTGAATCCGATCCAAAAAATCAAAAATTCGAAACCAAAACTAAAATTTGATTTTATTTTTTAATTTTTTTGATTTAAATCAAAATAATGCCAACCCTAATATATAGCACTATCTCTTTTCATGCGCATAACAACCCAATCACTCACTACACACAAATTAACTCCTGTGTATTAATATTTTTATGGCTTACCATAGGAGACACTCTCCACCAGGTCCTCCACCTCCGCCCAATTTGGGGCCATCGCCGCCGCCAGCGCCACCTCCAGGCCTATATAATGCACCGCCACCACCTTTTCCTCCCCCAGAAGTAGTACATGTCAGTGAATATGCTCCTCCGCCTCCCCCGCCTCCATTTCTAGGGCCACCACCACCAGCTCCGGGACCACCTCCTCCACCGTATAATTATGATCTTTTTGGTCCATCCCAACCGTTGAACTACTTTAACCCACCTTACTAGAGCTCCGCTCGGAAGATGCATATAATACATAAGTTGGAGAAAATATAATCAAGACTCAAAAGGTGACTGGATGAGTGATGAAGACAGGTTGGATCACCGAGACAGTTCACAAAGTACTGTCTTAATTAATAGTACTGAGTAGTAAGGGTGATGTGTTTGTATGTATATATATGTGACTTTTTTTTGTTTTGTCCCTCCAGCTTCGGTTTCTTTGCTCTCTTGGTTATTCGAACCCAACCACCTGAGCAACCCCGGTTATCATGTATGTGACTCAATATAGCTTCTTGTCTACTGTCTATTGTCTACTAGTACTCTTGCTGTTGGTTATAAAAAGGATCGTTTTCCTCCTCATGGATTTTCGATTACCAACTACTGAATTTAACAACAAATAAAAAGAACTAACAGTTACAACTATATATTCTAATTAGTCAAAGAAACGGACTTCAGTTAGCTCCTGAGATGATCAAAATCATATAAAAAGGCAACAATTTTTTCAATTTTTTTTTTGAATTCCAACGGGCTTCTTCATCAATCCTCACTATGTAATTTATCTATTTTCCTGAATTCGAGAAAGAATCAGAAACTTTGGTATTTATTTTCACTTGGCCTGTCAGCGGTCGCTCTCTTTAGTAGCTCTTGCATGAAATATTCTTTCCCTAGCAATTGATGCCTGTAATGCAAACAAGAAATTAAGTTACGTACCACAAAAGTCATCCTCATGAATGATGCTCTATCTTGATTGATAAAACAATAATTACTTCTGTTGAGTGATAACCTGATTTTGCCAATCCGTTAGACATGTTATAAGGGAAAACAGTAGGGATTGCACTACTGATCCTGCATTTAGTCCAATCCAGAGCCCCTTCCCTTTTAAATGGAGAAAGAAACCCAACAATATGGCTATTGGTATTGCAACCAGATAATATGAACCAAGATTGACATAGGCTCCCAAATGCTGCCACCCGCATCCTCTCGCAACACCTATAATACAGGACGGAAGTAACTATAATGAAGGCCTCGTGCAAGTAAAAAACTTCTATCATGAAACGCTGAGAGAATGATAATGATGTAAATCGCTCTGAACGATTGGGTCTAATTAGTTGTATGATTTCAACTTTCAGTCATAGGTCACGAACACATAGTGAACCGACTTGTAAATTAAAAGATAGCACTGACATAAGTGGATTCAGAAAGGGCAGCCCGGTGCACTAAAGCTACCGCTATGCGCGGTGTTCGGGGAAGGGACCGCAAGGGTGTATCGTACGAAGTCTTACCTTGCATTTCTGCTAGAGGCTGTTTCCAAGGCTTGAACCCGTGACTTTCTGGTCACATGGCAGCAACTTTACCAGTTACTCCAAGGCTCCCCTTCCTAAGTGGATTCAGAACACAGAAGAAATGGAACAGCTAACAGAATGCTCTCTTTTTTATGACAATAGAAGGGATGATACTGTTAAAGAAATGCAGATCGTGGGCTAAATTTTATACGGTAAAGAATGACTAGCAAGAATTGGAACTCACCAGAAAGTACTGCCTGAATGCAGTCTATCCCAATCAAGAGGCAAAGAAGTGGAGTCATGTCTCTGAGATAATCCACAACTTCCTTCTCATTACTGAACGCATATCCAAGGACGTGACAGGAGCAAAGAAGAACAACACATGCAACGATGGCCTCTGCCAATCCAAGTACAGTTACTGACAAGACAGACATTCTAGCTGCTTCAGGATTCCCAGCACCTAGCTCATTAGAAACTCTAGTGCTACAAAGGGCAAGAATGGTTTTCTTAGGCCATATTTGTGTCGAGAGGTAGGTAGTATATGTTTGAAGATACAGAACTTAGCAGAGAGCATTTGAGCAAACCTTGCACCAGCACCAATGGAAAATGGTATGAAATAATGAAGCGAAGAAACTAAGAGGCTGTCGGGAAAAACAACATAGGTCAGTAGTGATATATTCTTAAATAGAATGCTGACAATTCTAAGACTACAGTATAAATTTACCATATTGAAAGCACTGAAGTCTCAAGTTGAGGTTTTGTCAAGAGACCAGCAAGCAGTATCACTATCTCAGATGTCCACCATTCAAGGCTGTCATCATCACGACATTCTTTTGATTATAATAGAGAATAAAGGCATAAAACCACATGCATTATTTTGTTGACTTGAGGAGGAGGAGCGCGAGTTTACCAAACCATGCTAGCGGAAGGGATAGCCAAATGGAAGAATTCCTTTGTGCTAGTCAAGACTTCTTTCGAGAAACAAAGACGAGTCTTTTCACAGGAGGAAGAGTATTTCACATATAAACTTAGCAATAGCACATTGAACCAATAAGATAAACCAATTGCAATTGCAGCTCCACCGCTTCCCAAGTTTAGCTTGAATACAAGCGCCCAACAGAGAGGCACGTGAAAGCAGAGAGCTGCAATTGAGCTCATAAGCATTGGAAGAATCAAGCTTTGAGTCTGCAAGTACCGCACCAATGCTTGTAGAATCGCATAAGGAAATAAAGTAGAGATAAGCCAACACGAATATTTGCCTGCTTCTATGGAAATAAGAGGGTCTTGACCTATGAGTATAAGAAATTTGTCCACAAAAAGCCATAGGACAGATATCGGTATGCAAACCACAAGGAGAGATATAATTGCCCCATTAGTGTAGATTCCTAGCTTCCGGTATTCTTCAGCTCCATAAGCTTGTCCACATAGAGTCTCTAAGGCACTGGACATTCCGAACTGCGTTGCAGCATCCAAAAACAGTTTTGAAAAGGAATATACCAGATGAAAGATGAGATAGCGAACATTAAGCTGCGTACCTTGATCTGTTTTTATGTTTGACGAGTCTAATAGATCTAAAACGTTATTCTATCAAAGAGCTATAAATTGTTGATGGCTAAAATTCAGGCTCAGTATTCTAGCTATCATTTTTCTGTCCCTGGCCTGAGCCAGAATCCAGAGGACACTTGTCCAAAAGCAAGCAACACGGTAACTAAGCCTCAACATCACAATTTTTAGCTACCTCACTTGGATTTAAGTAATGAAAACTCAAAAATGCTATTTGATCTCATGGAAAACTGTCATTTTCGAAACAAACTCAATTCTATTTGGAGCTCCGTTGCCTAATCAATTGCTGAAAACTACCGAGACGCATATGTTAATAGTAACCCGCAAATCCTAAGAAGCAAAGTTTACTACAGGAGACAAGTTGCGCACTTCATCAACCACTTAACACACACATAATTATCACTACAACTACACTTCCTGGTTTCAAATTACATGAACTAGTTCCAGTACTGACGAAGGAAGGATTAATAAGATGAAGTACAAAAATTTTGTCATTTCAATTAGGAGTAGTAAATAAGGTGAAGTAAAAAAGCAAAGGATGTGAAGAAGGAAGCTTACAAGGAGACTGAAGCCAGTAACATTGGTGAGAGAGGTAGCAATGGCAGCACCAGAAAGGGAAAGCTCATTGAGATGGCCAATCATCATCATGGACACAACCCTCAATAGGTGCTGCGATACAGTGACCACCACCATGGGCATTGCTATGTAGCTCACCTTCTTCAACTCTTTCACAAACACATCCCATCTTCCTCTCCTCAAACTTCCACTCTTCTCTTCCAACAGTGCTTCTTCCATCTACTTAGGAGTTTTAACTCTGATTTGTATTAGCCTTTAGGCCACATGCGTACAATTATTCAGGAGTAGCTTTAATTTATTAATACTCATTTCTGTCATAGTTCAAATTTCGAGAGTCAATCAAATCTACAAACTTAACGGTTTTTAAAAAGATAATTTATATATTTAGAAACTACGTATAAAAAAATATTACAAGTCAAAATAATTAACTACTTTATCAAATATTTAAAGTACATATGAAAAAATGTGATAAAAATATTTCTTGTTTGAATCTCAAGAGTCGAATTATATCATATAAAATGGATCGGAAAAAGTAATTAATCGTATAATATATCTCTCCTGCAAATCTGATTGAGCGCACAACTACTACTGGGACTTCGCAGAAAACATGGGATCAAACAAGTATTTCTATATTTCATTTTATAATAGTACACTACTCTATCTTTTTATTCACTTTATAAAAGAAGGCACGATCTCATAAAAAAATCCTTCTTTTCTTTACTTATATTATGTGATCAATCAAACATCCATAGTTATTAAAATAATCAAGAGGGAAGATTTTTTATTTGTTATTATCTGCCCAATCAAATAGCTGGAAATAACTCCAAGTCTTAATAGGAGAAGATTACACGTAAAGATGTATGCAAGGACTTGGGAGTTGGAATATTTTTGCCTTTTACCGTAAAATTTTTGGATTTTCATTTATTTTTTTTAAGATTTTATTTGCTCTAACTCAAGGTAAGACTGAATAAAATAAACATCATTCACGCAATGTAAAGTGACTAAATATCATAATATGAGATTACAAAACAATTGAACACTCGATCAAATGAGTCTAGGGGAGGGCAATGGTAGTAACAACCAATTACATAGAGCAAGCATCTCTGTTGAGAAGGACTTCTTGTTCTCATACACTACTTGTCCATTGAACACTGGCAAGTGACAACCACCACTCTTACGGTCATCATATAAGTCTAATCTCTTGTCATGATAAGTAGTCGTTCTTTAGTGCTTGGATGATTAATATTTATTTTATTTTATTTCTTTTTTTTTTTTTGTGTTATCTTAGTGATCTATGACTACACTGTGTCTTAGATAACACTTGATCACGTCCAAAAGTGATTGGGAGTCACAATTGATGCATCAAAATTGCTTTACAATATTTTAATAGTGCTAATTGACGTACTCTAATTTTATTTTATTTAATTTCTTCCTTTCCCCCCATTATTTTAAGTTGTCCATATATTCAGTAAGTTGATCATAGATTGTATCAATGGTTTATAATCGACCTTAGTCTAAATCGATAATATGTCAATATACAGGATAATCAACACTAATATCAGTATATAAGTCGTACGTGACACAGTCGATTATAGAATTTGTATTTAGCATAGTCAATTATTTATTCGTACTGTACTCCAAGTTTAAATAATGTTTGCAAATCTTAAAACAGGAACTACTGAAGAAATACCAAGAAATCATTATAGATAAATAGAATATCATGCAGACAGAAACTTGAAACTTATTTATAGATATATAAATGTTCATTACATCTATATTTACAATTTTTGGGAAAAAAATCTCAAGCAAAAAGTCAAAAATGAAGCTTTCATTTACATAATCCTACCATGAAAGCTTCATTAAGCAACTAACTACAAAACAAATAAAATAAAACTACATTAGGGGGATGAAGGGGGTGATAAGTTCACGGGGATCTAGGTTAAGCCTCTCGGCTATGGCTCGAAGAAAACTAGCCATTCGCGGAAGCTCTCTGTCCAGACGCCATTGATCGGCGGCAAGATCTTGGAAAAGGAAATCCAGGTCGCTGTGAATCCTAAGTAACTCTATATTGTTGATGGTTGTCATTCTGGACATTAGCCTTAGTGTGTATCTCCTTCTAGCCATCTTCTTCTCCCTTAGTCTTTTTCTTCAAAAATTAGGTTTAAAATCGACAAAAACCTCTTTAAATAGACCAGAGCATGAGAAAATCGACTAATATAAGTTGTATACATATTTATTGAAGGGGATAAAATGTGTGAAAATAAGAAATGAAAAGTCGCGGTGGTTGTGGCAGTCGAGTCATTTCAAATCGCTGCATTTCGCAAAGTGTAATAATTACATTGAAAGGTTCAGTGTGTGAGGAAAAGGGTTTCTTTAATATACTACACGACCGGTCGATGATAGACTATGTAGTTTAGACTATACCCTATAGACCAAGCATCGATATATTATATACTTCGAGTCTAGTCGATGTGTAATATGTATAGTCGATTTCATAACTTGGGATGACTGTTTTCAGAATGACACTTTTTTCAATGCGTCATAATTATTTTGAATTCAACATGTATGAAGAAAAGAGTTTGTTCAATAGAAAATCAGGTAGATTTATTATACACTACGTATTGAGTATTTATTCTGTAGACAAAACACTGATATATTATATATTATGAGGCTAGTCGATTATTTTAGTCTATAATTTAATTAGTATGTAGTATATAATATATGACCTGGAATTGATAATGCACAGCAAAAAAAGTCGATTTAAACTGTAGTTCAGTGGTTTTCAAAACAGAATATACATTACATACTGTCCAGTGCATTTGAACAAACAAAAATATTAAATACAATGCCAATCATATTATCTATGTTAAGGCTGCGTGTTATTCTCTTATGTCCCGACCTTTTGTAGTTGGAGCACATGTTTCTTTTCTTGTACCTTGAAGGCTCCAACACACCCTTAACGTGTTTCACCTTCCTCCTTTCGAGTTTGGGATTGAAATCGGGTGGAAGAACTTGCATTTTTAGATACTCTCGCGCCATACTCCACTCCGACTCCAGTGGTGCTGCACAAATTGGTTCCAAGTATGCAAGGAGGTATGATTCTTTCGAATATATTTGCGATGAGTATTTGTAAATGCTAGTGCCGTATTCATCCCCATGCTTCAAACGCAATGCTTCCATTGCATGAGCGCATGACAATTTCACCAAATCATACTTTCTGAAAGAACATGACCATCTCAAAAGATTAACTTTTGCGGAACAACCGTAACCAAGCACGGTGAATTCGTCAGTGCTTCTATTTATGTTGTTCACATATAATTTGTCGTCCTCGATCATGTTTTCCCTCAAGATCGTCTCGACTACGGGAACAAAGGTTGTCTTTGAATTGTCCACCTCCGCATACCTCTTCCTTAATATTTCTCCAATCCTATGTGCAATTGAATTGAAAATGACTATCACTGGATACTCTCTTTCATCGCACAATATTGAGTTGGGCGATTCGACGATGTTTAAGGTCATGAATTTGAATCGATTACCTGGAAAGTGAGCCCGACTTTACTTTTAAAATCCAACTTTATGCTCGAGGTAAGCTGCTACGCTGGGACATCTTTCTTTAAGGGCATTGAAGTAGTCATTAAATTCTTCCAACGTGTATGCCTTGGCCGCAAGGTAGTACAAATAGAGAGAATTGGAATAATGGTGATTTGTTCAGAGATTTTCATCGAGATGCCTTATACAAACACCGTGATGCGCAAATGGATAATGCCTTGTGAGGCCGTTGGCTATGCTTACGTGTCTATCAGAGATAACACACAGCTCTGGTTCGTCGACGACAAAGGCCTTAAGCTTCTCGAAGAAGAAGCCCCACGACGCATCATTCTCCTTATCCACCACACAATACGCTAAGGGATAGATATGATTCTGCATATCTTGAGCGACAGCGGACAACAGCACGCCCTCGTACTTGCCGGACAAATATGTACCATCAACGGCAACGACCTTTCTCATGTGTGCATATCCATGAATGGAAGCCCCAAATGCCATAAAATAGTAAATAAACCTGCCAGACTCCTCATCGATCATGAGGGAATTAATAGACCCAGGGTTGAGGCCGTTGAAAATATATGAAAATACGGGAAACACTGCATATCCGTGCTCGGACGTACCTCGAACTATATTTTTCGCAATGACGCCTGCCATCCGATACTTCTAATAGCCCGGCCTGCGATGTAGCTCCCTAAATACGATCCTCTTGATCTTTTTCGGGCTTGGACCTTTGTAGTCGACGAAAAAGTTCAAAATAAGTAAGGCAATGACCTTTATAGTGACATTCTTGTGCTTTCCTGTGAAATAATCAACGCCACAAGTATGCTTTCCCACATACTTGTGGACATGAAACCAACCCGATTCTCCGATAGCACATGCGCGCACCATCCACCAGCAAGTAGGATCTACGCACCTCACCCTCAAGTATTTCTTACAACTCTTCACCATTTTGTAATTGAACGATATTTTCACCGATGCCTGCTTCAACAAAAGATTCAACGTTTTCTTATCCTTGAATGTTTTTCCTACAAAAAGAGTGGTGCCGTCCGAGAAAGAGTGGCTTCTTTGTGGTTCGAGCTGCCCGTCTTCACCTCCTCCACACTTCTCTTCTTCGTAATCTTCACTATTATTCCATTCATCACCACCCATGCTATCATATTCCGTTGACGTATTATCCACAATCGGGGGTAGGGGTGGGGGTGAAGATGGGGGTGGGGCTGATGTGGAAGCTTCTTCCCAGGACATTTTAACAACTTTAACCCGTAATATTGGTCTGGAGTTATCAGAATTAATGCAAAGCATATATAATTCTATGTGTCTATCTTTCCTTATGAACGTTGGATGGATTTCCCCCGTCCTGTTCATCAAGTAACTAATTACCACCTCGCTTTGATCACAACTTAATTCACCACTCTCCATTATGCTTTTAACCATATCGGCGTACGAACCATTGCGACGAAGGGCAATGGACATTGTCTCCTTAGATGCGATTTTCCAAACCCAACATTTAGGAGTCTCCTCCCATTAACCAGAAAATATACCACCAACAACCACGTAATCTATAATAGACATAATATACCTCGATAATAGAATTCAATAGACTTGAATAGTGGTTTATGAGCCTAGACTTAATTGACTGAGGTCGTCTTCTTCCTATCTGCTGGCCGTATAGTACACGATCGACCCTTTTCTGATGACCACCGGAATAATCCGACGAATTTCAGCTTACAAACAACCTAAGGAGTGTTGAAATGTTGCTATTGAGCCAAGAATCGATTTCAAAATGTGAGACTGATTTTTGAGCTTTTTTTTATGAAAATGGAAGAAAAATTGGAGCTAAAAATAAGCGAAAATGGCTTATAACAATGGAGATAATGTCACTTTCCGATGGATGCCAGAAAATTTGACGAAAAATGGCTGAAAAATAGTTGAAAAATCAAGAAAATGACGTCAAAAATGGGTGGTTGCTAGTGGATTGGTTGAGAAGCTTTGAGATTTTTTAAAAATTATTTATCCAATATTTATATTTTTTAAGATGGACTAAAGTGTAATTTTAATAAAATTGGAGCTGAAATGGGGAAAGGGGCTAAAGTGTAGATTTTATAAGTTGAGTGCTAGGATTGCATTTTATTTTTGTGGTCCCATAAAAGTATCTATTTTCTCAATTAAAAAAACTTGGTGTCTAAATGTCAAAAAAAGTTTGAAAAGTGGTCTTTTCGCCAACTCCCCCAGACACATGCACACACAACACTCTTTATATATAACCCACAACACAAACACATGGTGAGAAAAAAAACAGAGAGTGAAAAAAGACGAAAGTGAAAGAAAAACAAAGGGAATTAAAAAAAAAAACAAGAAAAACAGTGAGGGGAGAAAAGGAAAAGTAAGAAAAAAAATAAAACAATTCCAACACTTCCTCACACGCACGCAAACTGGACGAAAACAAAAAAAGGAAAGAGAAGGGTCGAAGTTGTGAGGTTTTCGTTCGAGTGTCCGAACGTCTTTAATTAGTTCAATCTTACAGGTTCTTATTACATTCATACTATTTATTTTTATATGTTTAGTTATGAATAGAATCATGAATGAAGTTGTTAGAATGACTTTTTATATTATTTTATGTGCCTAATTTATTACTATTATGTAGTTGGTGCACATGTCTTTGTTTATGACTCGTTTGTTGGTTTGAAATAATGTTGATTAGGTTGGTTTTGAATTTCAAACGTTATATTTTTAAAGTTACTAATGTTTAAAGATTGTAAAGTTACGTTTACTTTATGTATAATTAGGAACTAGTTATGATAAATCCCAACACAAGATCCATGCATGCATACAAAAAGAAAAATGGTAGTAGTAGTAATAGTAGGGTTAGGGCTTCTATAAACAATAGTACTGCTATATGTTACTATACACCCATACCCCATAATCATATTGGTAACTATAATGACTACTACTACGTAGATTAGTACTACTTACTATTTTTCTATATCCAGTTGTAGTGAATTAAGTGATTTTTTGTGTAAATGGTCACTGTTACCTTATATTTTCAGTGATTAAAGTTCGAAAGAAAGAAGGGAGTAGAAATAAGAAGTAAAAAAAAAAGAATTAGGAACAAGATGTGAAAAAAAAAAAAGGAAGTGAAACGAAGAATATAAAGGAAGAATTTAGAAGGAGCGAATTTGAGTTTTGGTTTTCGTTCGAAGTCCAGACGTAGTTTCGATCGATATTTGATTTATTTATTTCTTTCGAGAGATTGCAAGCGAACTAAAAATAGTTGAGGTTCATTTTTATCTTCTATTTCGATATATTGGAGAAAGCATTGACTTCATATTAAAGATTCATTTATTAACATTTATTTGACTTATTTTATGTTTATTAATGTAATATTATCATAAAGTTGTTACTCTTTTATAATGTATAATCGTCTTCTTGTTAGTTTATTAATTTTTCTTATTCTCGTGGCACAACAATGATGATAAGCATATTTTTTTATGAACTTTCATACTTTAGTAATCACTAATGGCGATAAAAGTTATTCATTATAATAAGTTTTTTTTTAAAAAA
>NC_061112.1:142273700-142274735 GCF_002878395.1 Capsicum annuum
TCTTTAATAAAATCTATAATTGAGTCCATTCCTCCTTCCGCAATATTTGAGTCAGATTTAATACTTAATAATCTAACAGCGACAGACAAACGAGAGTGCTAACACCTGTAAAAAAGGATGACTAGCAGCATGTAATTCATTGTAGAAACTCCCCGCTTCACTATTAGGAACATGTTCAACATTTTCCCTTAAGTGAACCCCCTGTTGCATCTCAAAAGCATCGTGCAGCATTTCTGTCATCCTAATATCCTGATATTCATCATGCCCTTCTGGCGTACTACTTTCTCCAACAACAATGTTATTTTGCGCTCTACCACCATGAATACCATGCACTCTTAAAAAGTTCTCGTGAAACCCCTTTCTGTAAAGATGTTACTTAACATCTTCTTCACCAACAAGATTTATACCATCACATCTAACACAAGGACAACGAATAACCTAAAAACGTGTCCAAACTTCAAGTGTCTTAGCATGATCAACAAATCTTTTCACACCTTCAATGAATTCCTCCCTAATATCCATTCTATTATCATTGCTCCAGCGATATATCCAGCTATAATCAGGATCCATCTACGCATTCAATCAAATTCAACTAATTAGTTCCAACACTTAATCAATTTCAAGTGACTAACTAACCTAACAAATCACATTCAAAACAAATAATTCCCCTTTAAAGTTCCAACACTTAACCATTTTCAAGTGACTAAGTGACCGAACAAACCACATTCGTGACAAATAATTTCCCATTAAAGCCCCAACACTTAACCATTTTCAAGTGACTAAGTGACCGAACAAACCACATTCTTGACAAATAATTCCCCTTTAAAGTCCCTACACTTAACCATTTTCAACCACCTAAGTCACCGAACAAACCACATTCAAAACACATAATTCCCCTTTAAAGTCTCTACACTTAACCATTTTCAAGTGACTAAGTGACCGAACAAACCACATTCTTGACAAATAATTCCCCTTTAAAGTCCCTACGCTTAACCATTTTCAAGTGACTAAGTGACTGAACAAACCACATTCTTG
>NC_061112.1:142274835-142277422 GCF_002878395.1 Capsicum annuum
AACCATTTTCAACCACCTAAGTCACCGAACAAACCACATTCAAAACACATAATTCCCCTTTAAAGTCTCTACACTTAACCATTTTCAAGTGACTAAGTGACCGAACAAACCACATTCTTGACAAATAATTCCCCTTTAAAGTCCCTACACTTAACCATTTTCAAGTGACTAAGTGACTGAACAAACCACATTCTTGACAAATAATTCTCCTTTGAAGTCCTTAGACTTAACGATTTTCGACCACCTAAGTCACCGAACAAACCACATTCAAAACAAGAAATGATATAGGATCATGTTGACAGTACAAGAAACAAGCAACAACAAAATGTCAAGAACAATGCTAGTGAATCGCACAAGGCCACACACGGCTTCACTAGACTTCAATATGAACAATAAAAGGAAGATAACAACAATAGTGAATCGTACAAGGCCCCACACGGCTTCACTATGTCAACTTACCTTTGATATTTTCCTTAATGTCTTGATATTTCAATATGGCAGCTTTAATCTGCTTCTTGATTCTCT
The DNA here is from genome assembly GCF_002878395.1 of Capsicum annuum. Lineage (NCBI taxonomy): Eukaryota > Viridiplantae > Streptophyta > Magnoliopsida > Solanales > Solanaceae > Capsicum > Capsicum annuum. The sequence goes on from NC_061112.1 coordinate 142,275,361, forward strand.
CACGGGAAGCTACACTATCGAAAATGATGATCTTAGCAAATTAAAAGACAGACTACTGGAATTTTCTCCAAAATACCCATCTACTCTATGCTACATTCATGTTTAAGTATTGAAAATAGGAGAGAGGTAATGCAGTATTTAGTTTTATAGCATATATAATGACATATGAACACCTAATAATACTGTTTCTAATAGTAGTAGCCTTTTTTTTTCCTAAACATATTTTATTCATTTTAATGTAATTTTCAGTATTGTTTCCAAATCCCTATAAATAGTTATAGTGCCCTGTATCCCGTATCTTGAAGGTGTACAATTTATCTGAAGTGAAAATGTCAGTGGGGGGAGGGTGGTTGTTCATGCCCAATAGATATAACTATGTGAAAGTGACACATTATTTTACCCAAAAACAAAACGACAGAAAAGTGATAGGCTATATACATAAGAACTAAGCAATAGATATCACTATATGATTCACAATGAAACGTCATCAAGAACTAAGAACAGTAAACTTTATTGGTTCAAGTTTGAGATTCTACCACAAGTTATTTGATTTAATCGGTTCGAAATCAGTTATAGGAAAAATAACATAACCATTCACCATAACTTACCATATTTATACAAATACGAACTAAGATTAATGACCCTAATCAACCTTACTATCCAATAAGAACAATTTCAGCACTTACCCAAATTGAAGTGATGGAGAAAAGTGGTGGAGAAGATCCTGGCGTGACAAACTTTGAGAGTGAAAGAATTTTTGAAAGAATTGGAGAGAAATGGAGAGAATTTGAGTTAGGGCTGCTGATTCCCATTTTTCCTTTTATTTATTGGGGGATTGGGTGGGTCGGGTCGGGTTAAAAGCTGTTTTTAATTTCTTTTGTAAATAACATAAAAATCGACCACATGTGGTCGGTTTTTACTAAGTTTTTGATAAATTATACTTTAATAAACTACAATTAATAAATTAATTAATAAATTCAATTTATTTTTTAATAGATTATTTTTTTTAATAAATTGTATAATATTTATAACAGATAAATTATATAATATATATATGTATAACGTTTTAATCAAATAAATTATAGATGTCTTACGTTATTTCATCTTCAACAATATACACGTATCTACATTGACACAAAATAGTATATCTATTTCTTCATAAGTATGATATCAATTTATTATTCAAAATATTTTGATATATACATTTAGTTATCGAGCTTTCAATTACTGTATATGTCACTACACGAGATATGCAGTATATATATACATATATCCAATTTTAGAGGTCGTTCAAAATTCGAAATTCAAAGCAAATGGTAAGTATATGGTAGTTTCATGATTCAATTTTCTGTCTTCTTCCCCTACTTCCTTCCTCCCCCTATATACCTCGTAATACTTGTCTTGCGTTATTACAACTTCAACAATATATGTTTGTCTACATTATATTGAAACAAAATAGTATATCTATTTCATCATTACACGAGATATACGTATATATAAATTTATTCAATTGGCTATCAATATTCAAATACGTACTATATACATCACATACCTAATTTTACTATCCCATAATAATATACTACGTATTTCACAGAAACTCAGTTGAATTATCGGTTGGTTTATCTTATGTCATTAACATACGTTCACTATATAATATGTATATATATACTACATATATACCTATACATACACACACACAAACATATATATACACATTATCGACTACCCCATTATATTTCACATATACTCAAATAAATAATCGGTTGATTTATCTTATGTCATTAATATATCGTCACTGTATAATATGTATATTTTATATATATACATATACACACTATCGACTATATAAAGTTCAAAATACATACTATATACATCACATGTGTATACAAGTATATTATCCAATAATATAATGCGATGTATTTCTTATACATACTTACATTAGTGTTCGATTAATTATATTTGATTAGCTTAATATATGGTTTTGATTACATCATTCATCAATTCAGCACTACATGATATATATATATATATATATATATATATATATATATATATATATATA
>NC_061112.1:142277522-142309189 GCF_002878395.1 Capsicum annuum
TATATATATATATATATATATATATATATATATATATATATATATATATACACACACACACACACATATATTCATTATACAAAGGTTATGCATGTTTAGCGTCATTTAACGTATATACGAAAGAAAATGTTTATTTTATATATTGAAACATAAATAAAATATAAAGATTATGTTTAACATAATTTGTTTATTTTATTTGATATATTTTTAAGTGTAATTTTTTAAAAAAATTATGGAATGATTGATTTTTATTATTATTATACTGATTATCTACTACGTGTAATCAATGTAATTTCAAAAATTTATATAATTATTTTTTATGAAACAAATAATATATATATTTGATTACATATATATAATTATTTTGATTACATATAAATATTATGTTTAAAAGTATTTTTTATTTTTTTTTAGTTTCAAAACCGACCAAAAGTGGATGGTTTTTTATTTCTAAGAAAAAAAAATATTTTTAAAAACCGACCACAAGTGGTCACTTTTTAGAAATATTTTTTTATTATTTTTATAAAAACCGACCACTTATGGTCGGTTTTGTTATTTTTTTAACATTTTAATTTTTAAAATATATAATAATTAATATTAAAATTATTGGAATATTTATTTTGATATTTTATAATAAAATAGCGACCACATGTGGTCGCTTTTTTAATTTTTTTTTTTTTAAAAATAAAAATAAAAAAATTGACCACAAGTGGTCGATTTTTTCCGACCACTTTATTGTGGTCGGTTTTTGCTGTTTTTCTAGTAGTGTAATGCACCTCGACAAAGATCGTCCTAATAAGTAGTTAACTTTCACTCGCTTAATACAAGAGGTATAGACAAAAGACATTAAAGATGAGCGATTTAAGACCTGCAAACATAATTTATCTAAAATAGTTAAAACTAAGTATAAGTTGATAAAAGCGACCGTGCTTGAATCATGAGACTCGAGGGGTGCCTCACACCTTCCTCTCGGTCAACAAAGTTCCTTATCCGGTCTTCTGTTTTCGCAGACCAACAAAGAGTCATTTCCTTTTGATTAGGAATTCAATAAGGCGACTTGAAACACCATAACTCAATTCCAAGTGACGACTCTGTAATTAAAATAATCCTTATTCAATAACGTCACTTTAATTGGAAAAACCCTTCGACTCCTCAAGCAAAAGAGGGGTGTGACATTTAGTAATGAGTATTGGAAAATAATTTGAAAAATAAGTACTATAATTAATAATGATAAGAGCAAATAATGAAGAATTGTTTTTGTCTTCTCTTGATTTGTCAAAAATAATAAGTAAAAAGTGAAAATCAAATTAAAAAAATAGTGACAAGGAGTAAATACGAAGAAGATATTAGGAAAACTTCTTCAGATTGCATTTGCAACATTATATGTTGTCATTAATTTGTTGCTGGAAATTATTACACTGGCGTCTGACGATATAAGGAAAACCTCTTCAGGTTGCAACTATGATGTATTTAAGGCATTCTTATCCCACATTTTGCCAAGAGGCTGTTTATATGCGAATTTGAATAAGGGAAAAAATTGAGAAAAGAATAAAAAGGGCAATGTAAGAATCCACAGATTTAAATTAACCTGCCTTTTACCTCACTGAGCTATCGATTGCGAAGATATCGTCCGACAAAACCATTCGCGGTTTTGTGACGTGACTGGAAGCAACAAGTTTTTGACACCATTGTCAGAAATTTTAGAACTAAATACACTAACTTATACTGACTCTGACTTTGGAATTTATATTTTGATATTCAGGTGATTTACACAAAAATGGCTGAGTGTGGAGCGAGACAGGGACTTTGCTACACAAAACTCCTCGCAAGGCAGCGGTTCACGTTGGAGATTGCTCCGCGAGCTGAGAAGGGAAGATCAGATCAGATCAAAAAAATTCATCAAGTATGGAAGATGTTCAAGATCCTCGTGGAGATCTTGCATCTCGAGGAGTAGAAGGGAGAGGTCAAATTGGTTTAGTAGAAATATATATATAAACATGGCAAACCGCAAACGTTGGGAGTGTTCAGTGAGCTGGGAAATTATTCTAAGTTCAAAGTCGACTATTATTGTAATCCAATTCTGAGTAGCTAAAACTCTCCAATTCTTGGTTTGTGGTAAAATCATGAATATTGAGGTTTGAATAGTATTTTCATCGGGGTAGTTTATTCATACATGAATGCTTATTTACTTCTATTCTTAATTGCTTGATTGGCGATTATATTACCTGCACATCAGTCAAGTTCTATTCACACAATCTATCAGTTGCTTGAAAAATATGGTGTTAGGTTAAAGAAGAAGTTAATTAACATAGCGTGATCCGATTATCCTTAAGTAGGGCTAGAATTTGCTATAACTAAATAGGATTGGGGAGCGAACCACAACCCTGAAATTCTCATTTCTCTGTGTTAAATCAATCTTTGAATTAGCATGCATCCCGTACAATTAGTTAACCTTTAATTAAAATTTGAATTGTTGTAGTAGTAGTTTACAATCAAAAACACACCTTTGTGAAAAATACTTGCTCAATTAGTAGTAATATTGAATTCGAGTATTATTTCGGGTAAATTTCATCCATGGTCACTTAACTTTGTATCTATTACGCAAAAGTCAATTTTCTTTCATTCATTTCATCCATGGTCACTTAACTATGTATCTGTTACACAAAAGTCATTTTTCTTTATTCATTTCATCCATGGTCATTTAACTTTACTCTGACTATCACAAAAGTCACTATAACCGGATTTTACAATAATTTCATTGGAAAAATGATGTGGCAACCTTAATTAATTCTTAATTTAAATTTAAGTGAATATATGATATATTACTCATATCTTGACCCTTTTTATATGTGCACAACACAATTTTTTATGAATTATTTAATGAAAGAATACTAATTTCTTAATAGATTGGATTACCTAATGATGAAGAGTATTTTCAGGAAAAAAATTTGGTTGATATTTTTATGAAACATTTCATAATAATGGCACTTAAATGACATCTCTTTCTCTCTCAAAGCGACTAGTGCATCTATTCCATCTCCCCTCGGATCATCCATCAGATGCCAGTAGTTGCTTACTGGATTTTTACGACTCGCTAGGGTCACTCTTACGGGTCTGCCCCATCCAAAATCAATTGCATCGTACATATCCATATTGCAGAAGCTGCTACACAAATACAAGTCAGATTTGTGTGCTATTACATCTGCACCAAATTTGATTTTTTCCATTGTATGTGTAGTTATCACTTTCTCTGGATTATTCATTTTAGCCTTCAACATTTCTTGAAATTCAGAGTTCGCCTTGCGTAATTGGACGACGTAGTTAGGTATTTGTATCGCATCCTCCGTAGTTGCAAATGAGGTAATGATAGTAAAAAGATTATCGATGGTGTTTTGCTGGCTTAGTAATGGGCGCAAATTCATCGCACTGCATAGAAGAGAAGGTCGGAATGAGCCCGACTCACTGGCCATCGCTTCTGCAGTCACTCCGCATTTTATGAAGGAGTGCTGTTGCCACTTCTATACGAGTTGGATTCTTCACGGGTGAGTTCTTTGCAACTGTATACTTAAGTTTGGTCAAACTAGACGAAGGGATAATATGGTACATCCTCGTCATGAGTCGTTGTGCTTCATAAGACGGCGGCGCTGTATCAGCTGGAGGGTCATTCATTGGTTGGAATAAATTATTGTGTTAGAGTACGAGCCCTACTAATTGCCTATCTGTGGAACATGTAAGTAAACGTGGTTCACAGAAATAAAAGCTGAACACAGTGTTTTTACGTGGAAAACACCTGACTCAAGAAAGGTGTAAAAAACCACGACCTGTACCTCTACAAGATTTAATCTCAACTTCACTATAACACTCGAGCCTCAACAATCAACAAAATTACAAGACTTCTTGTAAATTAGGAATTAAAACGTCTAACTCCTATCACTACAAAAACACAAATCTTCCCAAGATTAGTGTTCCCAAGTCTTCGAGTTTCCTAACTTGAAGACACAATTCCTAACTCAGGTTATAGATCACTGAGACTAGAACAATGACTCATTACAACTCAAAGAACCTACCTACTACACACAGTCTAAGACTTGCTAAGTAAGAGACCAGGTTCTTCTTCAAGTATGTGAACTGTTTTGCTGATTGTTGATTATCTTTTCAGTGTGTTGAGTGTCTGCTTTTGAATTCGTTTCTTGTATTTAAGCACACACCTCATAGAGTCCTTTGATTGATGTAATCTTCTATGTTCAACAGGACTATAGATAGTTTCACACTTCTTGTTGCCACCTCGCTCACTTCTTCTTTTGAATAGAATTCTTCTTTCAATAGGATTCCTCTTTCATCTCTACAAGACTTCTTGTTCAACTCAACTTATGCAAGCCTTCTTGTTCAACTCAATTTCTGATGTGATAAATGTTATCCACTTCTGCAGAGTCATCTGATCTTGGTTCAGTTAGATGGACCAGTTTTCACAGCATGTTTCATTCACATGTCTATCATCAAAACTCCACATGCCATAACAATTTCTCCCTTTCTGATGATGAATAACATAGCAGCATAACGCCACAAAACCCTGACATACTTACTAAAGAAGTTAAATAAAAGAATCAGAATGAAACACACGTTAGTCAATTTGGTTATAAGCACTGTATAATCTATTCTTCCCCATTTTGACATCATAAAAAAACTGGACCAATAAGTGAAACAAGTTTAATAATTCATGGCCACTGGGGCTATCACTAAAACAATGAATACATTAGAGAAAAACGAACAAGCAATGCATTAATAACACTGAAGTGAACTACATAAGGCAAAAAAAAAAAACTATTGCATTTATAGAGCAGAATACAATGAGCACAGCCTATCAAAAGCAATAAGAGAGAAACATCTTGGACTAAAAACAGGAAGGAAAGACACTAAGAGGGGCTTTAGTGGATGAGGAAGAAAGAATAAACAAGGTCATCTTCTTAATGATATCAGCATTGTCAGCTCTTTCTTTTTCCAAGATGGCTGTGAGAGAGGCAATTTAAGATTGAAGGACCTGTTTCTCCTCCCCATGAGTAGCCTAAGCAACTTTCAATGCAAATTGTGCCATATCCACCTCACTTTCCTTGGAAGCAAGAGCATTCCTCAACCTTTGCATAGGATTATCAGCACTCCTCATAGCAGTAGGTAACATAGCATGGTTCACAGAGCCAATGACATCCTTTGTGGTCTGCCGTGACCATAATTTTATAGGAACATGAAAGTCCTCAAAAATAAGGACAAGCCAGAACTCATAGGGTAAAGCATGGCCATTTGCATCTTGGATTAAGACCCTTTACATGTGCTTGATGCTGAGTTTGGGAAGATCAATTGGAGTCTGAGAGTCTAGCAATTCTATCAGGGTAAAATCAAGAAAATTTGCTACTGTTCTCCTTTTCTGTCTTGGAAGGATCATCTTGTGAACCACATCAAAATAGAACTGGTGGAGAGAAGACATCTCATTCTTGAGGACCCTTCTATGAGTTAAAAGAAAGGGATTTCTAGAGAACTTTCTAGAAATATCAATAGCTGAAGGGAGGTTATCAAGAGGAGGCCAAGCACCTTTCATATAATGACCCCAACCTCCAGTAGGAACATGTAAAATTTGACTCAAATCAGCAGGGTAAAGATTTATGGTTTTATCATGAACAGTGGTGGAGAACATCTCTCCGATAACAACTCCATTTGTATAAAATTTATATACTTCAGCTTTCCCAAACTTTCTTTGATAATCACCTTGAAGAAACAGGTGTGACCACCCCTGAGCTCTCAGTTTAGTGAGCAACACATCCATATCAGGTCCCTCAAATCCAGTGACAACTCGACCCCTAGCCAACTTACGTTTTTGAAAGTGGAGAACATGAGCTGACTAAGAAGCCTTGTCAGCAGGAGTATAAAAAATAACATCATAATTAAGATCTGGATCAGGGTGAGTAGAGGGAGCAGGGGGAGTATCAGGAAGAAAATCAAAATCTAAGTCAAAGAAATCAGAATTTGAGTCAGAGAAATTACAAGAAACAAGTTGGGATATGTGTTTCTTCAGACGAGAAGAGGATTTTGAAGAACCTCCGATAGAAAGGGAGTCTTTAATAGTGGAGGCTTTCTCAGGAGAAGCTTTCGCAGTAGATTTTGAGGATGAGGAAGCTTTTGAAGTGGGTTGGGATGTAGAGATAGGAGTGAAAGAGGATTTTGGGGTTTTGGCAATGATATGCTTCAATTTTCTTTTGGAATGAAGGAGAATATCAGGAAAGAAATCACTGAGAGGTGGAGAAGCAGAAGGAGCAACCCATTTCTTTTTATTGGCATGAAGTGTTTCTTCTAAAGAAGCATATTGTCGTTGTTTCTTTCCTCGAGTAAGAGGAATTTAAAGAGAAGTAACTACAGGGGAAGGTTTAACTGAAGTAGCTTCATCTACACCAATGACAACAGAAGAGGGTTTTTATTTTAGAACAGATCTTGTCCGTTGAGGGATAAGATTTGCAATAGTTTCAGCATCAGGGTCAATAATGTAAAGTGGGATTAGTGGAGAAAGTGACGGGTTGGGCTGGGATAAGGCAGTTGAAGAAAATTGGGTAAAAGGGTTTGGGAAGTGTCTAAACGCAGCAAAATTAAAGCATTTGTTGGAGATTTGAAGAGGGATTAATGAAGGTAAGGTTATATTTGGGTGAATGATAATAGAGGTGAAGGTGTTTGTGGTAGAGTCAGGTGAGGAGGATAAAGAAGATGATGAGGAATCCATGGCTAGTGAAACAGAAGGTTAATGAGTTGTCTTAGAGAAGGTTTAGAAGGAATGAGAAGGAGAGTAGAAAAAGAATGTGTATTTAAGAGGAATTTAGGGAAGATGAACCATGTGAAGATAGGATTTGATAGAAACGTAATGATTTAGGGGTCTGTACTGATGGGAAAGGGCTTGCAGCTTTTTGAAGCAGATGGCTTTTGGATTTTTGGCGGTTTAAGTGTAACGGAAGGGACCAACTGAACAACTTATTTCTCTCTTATGCTACCATGAACGAGTGAAAATCATACCTGAACTGTGGAAACAATGGAAAAAATTTGCCTTGATGGTTCAGCCTATCTGCAAAATCAACACAAAGCTGAGTTAATTTACTCTAAAGCCTTGGAATTAGGATACACAACTAAATGTGTAATACTGAATTAATTAACTATCACTTAAGTACAGTTTTTTCTAATCAATCATTGAGGGAGATTTATACAATTTTAATCATCCCCAAGGCTAACCTGTTCCTTTCAAAGTGTTCTCTACTCAAAGCCTTAGTAAATATGTCAGCAATTTGTTCCTCAGTTGAACAAATCATAATTGATATATGACCTTTTTCAACATTATCTCTAAGAAAGTGATGTCTAATATCAATATGCTTGGTTCTTTTATGTTGAACATGATTTTTATATATGTTAATAGCACTCGTATTATCACAAAAAATGAGAACACAACCAACATCTATACCAAAATCCATAAGTTGTTGCTTAATCCATATCAATTGAGCACAACAAGAACCTGCAGCAACATATTCAGTTTTAGCAGTAGATAAAGCTACTGAAATTTTCTTCTTAGTGGACCAAGAAATTAAACATGATCCAAGGAAGTGAGCCATTCCTGTAGTGCTTTTCCTGTCTACCAAATATCCTGCATAATCAGCATCAGAGTAACCTACCAGATTAAAGTTACCACCTTTAGGATACCATAATCCAAGATCACTGGCTCCCTTCAAGTATCTGAAGATCCTTTTTACTGATTTAAGATGTGATTCTTTAGACTTTGCTTGAAATCTAGCACATAGCGCTACACTAAATACAATGTCAGGCTTGCTTGTTGTGAGGTACAATAATGATCCTATCATACCTCTATACACTTTTTTCTCTACATCAGAACCTATTTGATCTAAATCAAGCTTTATGGCAGTAGCAATGGAAGTGCTGATCTCTTTTCCCTCTTCCATAGAGAATATCTTGAGAAGTTCTTTGACATACTTTTATTGATGGATCATTGTCCCGATGTTGTTTGTTTTATTTGCAATCCTAAGAAGTAATTCAGCTCCCCCATCATGCTCATCTCAAACTCACAGATCATGAGTTCGGCAAATTCATGAGTCATATTCATGTTGGTTGAACCAAAAATAATGTCATCCACATATACCTGCACAACTAGCAAATCCTTTCCATTAGTTTTTAAGAAAAGGGTATTATCAATTTTACCTCTGGTATGCCCATGCTCCAGTAGAAACTTTGATAGTATCTCATACCAAGCCCTTGGTGCTTGTTTCAACTCATAGAAGGATTTGTCTAGCTTATACACATGATCAGGAAACTCCTTGCTCTCAAATCCTAGAGGTTTCTTAACACACACCTCCTCCTTGAGGATGCCATTCAGGAATGCACTCTTCACATCCATCTGATAAAGAATAAATTCCATATAAGCTGCAAAGACAACAAGTAATCTTATAGCTTCAAGTCTTGCTACAGGAGCAAAAGTTTCATCAAAGTCAATTCCTTTTTCTTGGTTGTATTCTTGGACCACCATTCTTTCCTTGTTTCTTATGTCAATTCCATGCTCATCAACTTTATTTTTGTACACCCACTTAGTTCCAATTACTAATCTATCTTTTGGGAGAGGAACTAAGTGTCATACTTTACTTCTCTCAAACTGATTCAACTCTTCCTACATGGCTATGATCCAATCAGCATCAAGTAAGGCTTTAGTTATCTTATTTGGCTCAATCTCTGACAGGAATGCCTTGAAGGCACACATACTTCTCAATCCAGACCTTGTAGTAATCCCAGAGGCAAGATCAGTCAGAACATTCTCAATAGGATGTGATCCTTGATACTTATATCCTTTTTGATCAAGCCTAGTAAACTACTAGGATTACAACTGATGTGCTGAGCTAGAGTCATTTGTGGCTCAGTTCCCCCTGTTGAGGTGCCTCTATGTTTGGTAGCTCCAGTTAATGAACTGGATTGGGTAACCTGTATCTTATTGTCACTTCCTTCCTGCAGGTTAGTCTTAACACAGGATTCATTAAAAATCACATGCATGCTTTCTTCAACACAGTTAGTTCTGTTGTTTAAAACCCTATAGGACTTGCTATAAAGTGAATATCCTAAGAAGATTCCCTCATCACTTTTAGCATCAAACTTTCCCAGATTTACAACCAAAGGTTCTAAAATGAGAAATATTTGGCTTTATTCCTTTTAGTAATTCATAGGGAGTCTTCTCTAACATAGGTCTGATCATGGACCTATTTATAATATATGTTGCAGTACTTATTACCTCAGCCCACAGTTTTTTAGCAATATTTGCTGCAAGCATCATTGTTCTAGCCATATCTTCCAAGGTTCTATTTTTCTTCTCCACCACTCCATTTAGTTGTGGTGTTCTAGGAGCTGAGAAGTTGTGATCTATACCATTTACTGAATAGAATTCCAAGAACTTTGCATTCTCAAATTCTGAACCATGGTCCGACCTTATGGAATCTAATGAAGTGCCCAGTTTCTTTTTAATTTTCTTAATAAAAATTTCAAAGACATCAAAGGTATCTTCTTTAGAGGTTAAAAATAAGGTTCAGGTGAACCTAGAATAATCATCAATAATTACAAAAACATATCTTTTACCACCTCTGCTTTGAAGTCTCATGGGTCCACATAAGTCCATATGAATCAGGTCAAGGCACTTGGTAGAACTAACATGATTCTTTGACTTAAAAGAGGATCTTACCTACTTCCCCCTTACACATGCACTAAATAACTTTTCTTCCTTGAACTTGGTTTTGGGTAAACCCAATACCATGTCTTTGGATGAAAGTATGTTTAGTTGTTTCAGACTTGCATGAACAAGTCTCCTATGCCAAAGGAGGGGATCATTTTCTATGGCACTTAGACAAGTCAAATCAGGTCCTGGTAGTGCCAAAATGTCAGCTTTGTATACATTTCTGTACCTTCTTGCAGTGAAAACAATCTCTTTGGTGTCCATCCTTTTGACTTTGACTTCTGCAGCAGTAAAGACAACTTTATTACCTTTGTCACACAGTTGTGAGATGCTCAGCAGGTTATGCTTTAATCCTTCTACACGATAGACATCCTCCAATGCTTTTGACTTAGATGAGCCAATTTTTTCAACTCCAGTAATGATTCCCTTTTTTCCATCACCAACCCAAACTTCTCCTCCATCTATTTTGCAGAGAGAAAGGAATTTTTTCTTGTTACCAATCATGTGCCTTGAGCAAGCACTGTCTAAGTAGTAGTGCTTTTTGCTTCCTTTCACCTTCTCCTAAAAAAGATATCAAAGGTTAGTCTTAGGAACCCAAATAAGCTTGGGTCCTATTTTATGAGTGAAAGGATGAATTAAATTTCTTTTAGTCCATGCAGGCAACATATAGTGCAACCTGTTTCTTTGATCAAAACTAGTTTTGTTCTTGTTGATTTGAGAAAATCTGTTAGCCAGGTTTTGACTATTTGATCTGCTTTTAGCAGCCACTGGACATTCAGAGGTGGGATGTCCAAGATCAAGTTTTAGCTTAGAAACTCTTGACTCAACTTATTTATTTTTTCAGTTAAATCATGGCATTCTTGTTTGTTTTTAACTAGCTCAAGTTCAACATTTTCTTGTTCCTTACTCATAGCCTTTATCCCATTTTCAGTGAGAGTTAATTTTAGAACTTCAGACTTGAGATCATTGTTTGAAATCTCAAGTTCTAAAACTTGTTTCTTGATATTGCAATTTCCTTATCAACTATGTCTGTGCAAGCCTTTAAATCAATGAGATCAAATTTTAGACTTGCAAGACTGTTGAACAATTCATCAATCTCAGAAGTCAATTCTTGAAAGTCATCAATCAGTGCACTCATCAAGGAAATAAGTTTTGGTTTTGAAAACAATTGTAGCTTTTCTTTAAGTTCAAGTATACTTACCTCAGAAGTATCATCTTTTTCTTCTAAATCTGAGTCTCCAAGAGCCATGAATGCAGTTTCATTAATTTCATCCTCATCTGAATTAGATCCCTAGGTGCTATCAGTGTATGTTCCTCCTTCCTTTATGCTTTTTCTTTCAGTTTCTTTTTAGCCCTTTCCTTCTTCCTTTCTATTTCCCAGACTGGACAGTCTCTGATCTGATGATCAGTTTTCCCATACTTGTAGAAACCATTTGGATTATCATTGGAACGTTCCTTACTACCTGTTCCCTTCTTCTTCTTAAAGAATTTGCTAAAGTTCTTAGTTATGAAAGCAACTTGTTCCTTATCAAGTTCAAATTCCTCATCACTATCAGAAGCTTTTAATGCTAGAATTTTATCAGGAGCTGCTTGTTCTTTGGTTCCATCAACTTCCATTTCATAAGTTTTTAAGTTCCCTACTAGTTCATCTAGGGTCATACCTGCAAGATCCTTATTTGCCTTCCTTATTGCAGTTACCTTAACATTCCATTTTGATTTAGGTAATACCCTTAGTACCTTTTCAACTTGTTCCTCCTCAGAGATGACTTTTTCTAAGGAAGTCAACTCATTTATTAAAGTGGTAAGACTTGTCATCATCTCATGCAGAGTTTCATTCTCCTTCATTTTAAATGCCTTATATTTAGTAAACAGAAGAGAAATCCTGAATTTTCTTACTTGCGAGGTACCTTCATGAGCATTCACCAGTGCATCCTAAATTTGCTTAGTAGTAGTACAAGTTGACACACTGTTGTATTCAGCCAGTCCTAATCCACAGACCAAGATGTTCTTGGCCTTAGCATTTTTCTTCAAGGCCAGTAAGTTATCAGGAGTAAATTCACTCCTTACTTTCTTGATTGGTTCTCCATCAACCAATTTTATTGAAATAGTGAGACCATTAGTAATCCTATCCCACAATTCATAGTCTTCACCTTGAATGAACATCTCCATCCTTGCTTTCCACCAGATAAAGTGAGAGCCATCAAAGAGTGGAGGTCTAGTAGTTGACTGACTTTCACTGTGACCAATAAGAGGTGCAGAATTCATCATTGATATTTTCTTAGGTTCTAGCCCTATTTAAGGCAACCTCTCTCTGATACCACTTGTTAGAGTACGAGCCCTACTAATTGCCTATCTGTGGAACAATTAAGTAAACATTGTTCACAGAAGTAAAAGCTGAACACAGTATTTTTACGTGGAAATACTCGGGTCAAGAAAGGTGTAAAAAACCATGACCTGTACCTATACAGGATTTAATCCCAACTTCACTATAACACTTGAGCCTTAACAATCTACAAAATTACAAGACTTTTTGTAAATTAGAATTTAAAACTTCTAACTCCTACCACTACAAAAACACAAATCTTCCCAAGATTAGCGTTCCCAAGTGTTCGAGTTCCCTAACTTAAAGACACAACTCCTAACTCATTTTATAGATCACTGAGACAAGAACAATGACTCATTACAACTCAAAGAACCTACTTACTACACAGTCTAAGACTTGATAAGTAAGAGACCAGGTTCTTCTTCAAGTATGTGAACTATTTTGCTGATTATTCATTATCTTTTCAGTGTGTTGAGTGTCTTCTTTTGAATTTGTTTCTTGTATTTAAGCACAAACCTCATAGATTCCTTTGATTTGTGTAATCTTCTATGTTCAATAGGACTCTAGATAGTTTCACACTTCTTGTTGCTGCCTTTCTCACTTCTTTTTTTGAATAGAATTCTTTTTTTAATAGGATTCCTCTTTTATCTCTACAAGACTTCTTGTTCAACTCAACTTATGCAAGCCTTCTTGTTCAACACAACTTCTGATGTGATAAATGCTATCCATTTTTGCTGAGTTATCTTATCAATAAATTGTCTACAACTGATCTTGGTTCAGTTGGATGGACCAATTTTCACAACATGTTTCATTCACATATCTATCATCAAAACTCCACATGCCCTAACAATCTGTACCAAACTTGAGGCTCGATATTGATTCTATTGAAATGTTTTCTCGAGTTGTAGACGCCCAATCCCTAGGAATTTAACTATACTATATCCATTAGCAACCTTGTGTGAGATGCATATGCTGACTGCAATTCCACCATAACTGAAATGATTCACTTGGGCCAGTAGTAAACTTCCCCGCCCCTCGGATGAATAAGTGGCCCAAGGCATATTCTGAGGGAAGACTAAATCAAGAGCATCATTATCGGGAGTTTTGAGAATTTTTGACATTGGACAATTGATCTGGAGATTAAAAAACTCGGCACCAAAGTCAATGCAATCAATAAAAGTATATATTATCCCCGTTGAGTCTTCTAGCAAAGGGATAATAAGTGGATAGTACATTTGAAAGTGAGTTTTCAAGATGTTGAGATATGTGACTTGATTCATATAATGAGTGGTTAGCATGTGGAGAGGGTTTAGAATAAAATGCGACCAAGGGAGAATATGCATGATAAACTAATTGATCAGAGAAAGAGAGGTTTAGATGTCTAAGTGAATGAGGGGTGGGAGATGAGGGCTTGATGGTATTTTGGGATATTGAAAGAATCCTTGATGCAACCATTTTTCAACTTATATAGTGTTATTCTACTAATTTATTTGACAAACAGCCTTTGCCCTTTCCGCACTGGTACAGACACACACTATAAATAGGCACACAATACATATGGGGAAAGTGGAATTCTTGACCGAAATAAGCCAATTTTTGAACCAATTCACCAAAATAATATGTTTTTTTAAAATTTCACAAAACTAGTATAAACGTACTTCCTAGTAACGTATTACCTTATTATTTTATTAAAAAATGCAAGAGTAAAAACTGAGGTGTTTGATTTTTAACGGACCATAAAACGTTACTTATAGTAACGTGTTATAAGTAATTCATTACTGTGAGTAACGTTTTCCAACCAAATAAAAATCACACGCCTAATACTTTTAGGGGCAACCAGTGCCCTAATTCTGAAAAGAAAAGAAAATTCTCTCGTCTCTTTCACTTGGTAGCCACTGCCCTAATTCAAAGAAGAATAAAAATTTGTTGTCGTCTCTTTCGACGCCTCTGGCTACTCCATCTCGTCTCTTTTGACACCTCTAGCTACTCCATCCATCTAAGTAATTGTTCGTTTAACTGTGTTTTGAATTGCGGAACCCTAGGCTCAACGTCATAGAAAGGGTGTTTTTGGTACGAATTTACTCTCTATTTTTCTTGACTCAACGTGCCTCTCTATTTTAAACTTCTGTATTTCTCAAATTTTACTCAACTATGCTCTAAATTATGATTTTGGAACAAATGAATTTAAATTCTTTTCAATTTTGGGATATTTTTTAAAGGAGAAAGGATTATTTATAGACTTTGTTCATGTTTAATAGAATAATTTTTTTCTTTTTATGGCTGATTAATATGTTCATTAAGCTGGATCCTGGGCCACTTGATCCATCTGTACTAACGGAGCAACTTACTCATAGGTCATGGGATATATGGGATGGAGGTGCTGATATGATTCGTAATACGGGAAAGAGTGATGGAATTTTTGAAAGCTCGTAGAAAAAAATTCTATCCATCCATGAATTTTAGAAGTGATTAAATTATCTGGATTGTATGGTGTTTATAGATGTAATAGGCCTGCTATCGATCGTAGTTTGATCACTTCATTAGTTGAGCGTTGGCGTCTTGAAACACATACTTTCCACTTTAGAACAGGTGAAGCAACTATCACCTTGCAAGATGTCAAGATGTTGTATGGATTGCCCGTGAATGGTGCTCCGGTACTTGGTACTAAGACGACGAGAACTATTCGTGATTGGCAAAACATTTGTCAAAGATTATTAGGTTTTGTTCTATCTCTCCGGGACTTTAGAAATAGTTTCCTCAAGGTCTCTACGCTTAAAGCGCACATGCTAGGTGAGCGACAATTGTCAGACATGGCAACTCAAGAAATAGTCAATCAGAAGGCTAGGTGTTACATGTTCTGAATGATTGCGGGTATGGTAATGGCAGATACATCTGGTGCTTATTTGAAGCTTATAAACCTGCCTATGCTCAAGGACATCAATGCAATTGGGTCTTATAGTTGGAGTAGTGTAACTTTAGTGTACTTGTAGCGTTTTCTTTATAAAGCCTCACAGAGTATCCAAAATGAGATAGCCGAATTTCTACCACTACTTCAGGTATATCTAATAATTCTAATAAATGCACAAATTATTTATTGATATTTTTTTAGTTTATATATATATGTATGTATGTATCAGGTTTAGGCATGGGAGAGGATCACTGTCCTTAGGCCACAAATAGTAGGAAAAAGAGGTACAACAGATATTTTTCCTACTGATTTGCCTAGAGGTCCACATGCTACTAGATGGTTTGCACACTTTAGTTGAACTAACACTACTAAGCATGTGCTGAAAGTTTATAAGGATGTACTTGACTCTATGACAGAAGATCAGGTAGATTATATATAATTTTTTTTCTTTGATTTTACGTAGATTGTAAATATATAGACTCATTTGTTTTTTTCTTTTTCATGTAGTTTATCTGGGAACCATATACTGATGACTTAATTGAGAGTCTTCCTGACTATTGTCACGCTGGACGAGACATGTGGCGTGTTAGAGTTCCAATCTTCTATTCAGATGTGGTAGAGGTTCACTTGCCTGATAGAGTAATAAGGCAATTTGTATTGCAACAGGTGATTCCAACTCCATTTCTATTTGATTCCACCCACTTTCGCCATGATCGTCGGGAAGGCCAAATACAAACTGGGAGTTAGAACATGCACAATGGTTACCTTTTTGGAACGAGCAAGAACAATATATCTATAATGCACCGGTCAATCATGGGCCACTTCTCTATGATGACCCCTACCTTATTTGGTTCAGATGTATTACTCGTCTTCTCATTGATAATCCTAATCCCCGTCTTCAATGCCAACAAGGTTATGTGCCTAATTCAACTGCATATGAAACAATGGTTAGTAGAACTTTGCTTGTCTAATTTTTCTTTATCTAATATATTTTAATAATAATCAGAGCCTCTAGAGTAGGAACTTAGATTTTCTTTAATCTTTTTTATGCTTGCACAGTTCAATGATTTTTACTTTAATTAACAGGCGCGTCATATTAATTCGATGGTTAATAAAGCTAAATCACTTGGAGATACGCCATCGTATAAGGACTTATACATGTTTAGAAAGATGATGCGGGATCAAAGTTCAGATTGTTTGAGATACGTCCACGAGGCCGATAGGATTTATGTATCAGCTGATTATAGAAGAGATGGGGTAAAACCTAATCAGTTACGTCCCTCTATTCGTAGGCGAGGAAAAGACAGTGTTGCTGGAAGAAGAGAACGTGCTATTGCAAGAGACCAAGTGTCTGTTGAAATGAATGAAATGGTGAAGCAACGGAAAATGCCCAAATAAGTTCAAAAGATGACCAAGCAACAACTAATCATGATTTTAGTTCCACCTCAATGGGTTGTACTGAGGAATTCACTCAGGCATCAGGTATGACATATCAATATACAGAGATTGTTCCATTTATGACTCCACAAATATCAAGGTATCCAAGTCTTTCATCACTTGATAATATATTTGGTATTTATCAGCCTCAACATTTTGAGAATACCCCAAACTTTTACTTCATTGCCTGTGCCAATGTCTATTAATATCCCTGGTGCCACTAATAATTTGGAGAACTTGAACACTGAGATGGAAGATAATGAGTTGGATGATGCCAAAAATGAAGTTAACGATAATGATCTGGAGGATGCAAGTAAAGGTTGAGATACGACTATTCATCATGATGAACTATCAAAGAAAGAGAAACGTACAATTATTTCTAAGCTTTGTGGGACTAGTATTTTTTCATGATTATGTTATTTTTTTCTATTTAACTTCACTTTTTTAGTTGAACAGTTGAAAATCTACCTTTGCTTGACAGGGAGTCACTATGCTTACCAGCACCCCGAAAAGAAAAAAGTCCAACAGAAAAAAAGCAAAACAAAAAAGGCAAAGAGTAATGAAGTTATGTTGGACTTTTCCTTCTTCCATTCCCTTGTACGTGGTCTAGTCATAACTTCTGTGGTAATACATGAATACCTGTTCTCTCTGTTTCCAACTGCATTTGCTTGAATTTATTCTTTAAGAAAACACATGATGAAAAACACTTTCTGATTGAAATACTGAAATACTCTAATCCAGAAGGATATTTTGGATGCTGCATTTTGATACAAAGTTTCAAACTTTGTCATGGGTTGTTCTAATTGCTATTGCAAATTACTATTGGATTCTGTGGAGGTGGGGTGGGGGGTGATCTTGTGATCTTGCATTTTTTTGAATTGCTTCAAGTATCTGGTTTATCTAATTATGGACTATATGAACTTGGACCAGATCAACTCTAAATGGAACTCCTAGCAACTCGACACCAGTAACTCTGCGGATCAGTAGAGTGAGCAGGGCATTAGCTAAATCTGATGCTGATTCACCCTCTCCATTGTAGCATTCATGTTCAATTGATAGGTTTGTTAGATCTGCTATTACTTCCAAGCCTCCAGTGAAACTGCGGACCTCTAAGCTTTGGTTATGTTCTCTTTTTGAAGCTTCTTTTTGTTAGTTGGATTAGATCTAAAAGATTAATTCCATAGTGAACTAATCTTTAAATTTAGCACATGGTAAAGGAGTTACCTCTTGGGTACCATTACTATGTAGAGAACTGCTTTTGCAACAGTTTGTATTGAGAATTTGAGATAATGGATAAATTTGTGAGAAAAATATGATATAACGGTGACGTGTGGTGATAACTCGAGAAATCACAAGTATAATAATCATTTGGGAGTGAATTGATTACTTTTTGAAAAGCAATGGAATGAGTGATATATGACAGTTTCATTTAGTGAATTTGGCGATATATGTAGGTCACACATGGCACAAGCTGAAGAAATTATTGCTAGAATAAAATATTCATCTGTAACAGGTCACAATATTTGTAACTTTTCTGGAGAAAGTGTCCCAGAGAAAATAATTTTTGATAAATTTTGGGATTAGTTAAGTGTTTGCTTCAAATTTGTGAAGAGAAGTTTTAATTTTCAACCAAATATTTATTATTTTTTCTTTTTTTCCAAAAAATACTCAACCAAACAACAAAAAATTAAGAGTTTCAGTTTTTGAAGAAAAGAGAAAACTATAATAACTTTTCTTTCCTGGTGTTAGGATAAAACAGAGTTTTTACAATAGATTGAAAAACTTTTCCAAAACAAGTTCTTCAAATTTTTGAAACAAACGCTGCTTGGAGGTCCATGGTGGTTTTGTTGTTCTGGAGATGGTGAAAGTTATTTTATAAACAGCTCTCGAAATAATTTTCTATTTTATGAATTTCGTCCATTTAAATTTAATGATTATTTTTATTCATATTTTGATGAGAATTGGTTAGAAGGAAAGAAAAAGATCTGTTGTAAGTATCATTTTCAATTGGCTTACTAGTACCTTTCACAAAAAGCCTACCAATATAACTGGAAATACAAAATTGGAATAAATCTCGTTGTTAGACCTTGCCACAAGAATATATCTGTCATTTGGCCTCCTTTAAGAGCAGATAACTTACCGAAGTAATACATGGCAATTTATAATCTATAAGAGAGTTAAGAAAGGGTAAAAAAATTCATTACATATGCTTAGTTTTATAATGAAAGGAAGAAAAATACATAGTTTAGCTAATTAAAAGTAAATACAACTTAAACGATTAGAAATTTTACGAGTACCCACTTAAGTTTGATTACGAGTTGGACATCGACTCCTATCATGTCCAGTCTGCCTACACAACCCGAAAGCTCGCCTATATAGTGTAGGACCACGATCCATCTCATTAGGTACTCTAGTTGTCCTTTGTCGATTTAGACGATGATAAAATTCATCACTTCTCATTATAAAACTTGGAGATGGCCAATATGATTCATTCCCAACATGTGAGAATGACCCAGAATATATAGCAACATAATTATCTGTTGTGAAATGCTCGCTAACAAAATTTCTAGCTAACCCTCTCATGTGAACACGGAAAGTGTAAATTAGCTCATTTTTAACAATCACATTTTTTATCATTTAGTGAAACACGATGAGGATTACCACCAGTACCATCAACTTGTATAGATCTAACCTCATATATCCCAGTGGATATATTCCAATCAAAAACAAAGTGTCTTTTTGAACTTTCATAGTTATTCTCCCACTTTACTTTGAAACTGCTTGTCCATAATTCCTTTTTCTCTACAAGTTGGTGCACAGTTTGAGATCTACTGGTATACCGTTCAACTATTTTCTCCAATGAAAGTATCACCATGGCAGTGACAGGCAAGCCTCGATCTTTCTTTAGAAGGCCGTTGAAAGACTCTGAAAGATTTGTTGTCAACACTCCTCATCTTTTTCCATCATCATGGCTAATCGTCCATTTATTCAATGAAAATTGCATGAGATATTCATATGCTTCTTCATTTTGTTCCCTGATTTTCCACTTCAAAGCTTCGAACTTTCTTACTTGATGAGCCGAAGCAGTATTCCACATCAGATCACTAAGATTTCTATTTGAAAAATAAGATTGAAAGTTACTCTTAAGATGTCTTACGCAA
Organism: Capsicum annuum; assembly: GCF_002878395.1. NCBI lineage: Eukaryota > Viridiplantae > Streptophyta > Magnoliopsida > Solanales > Solanaceae > Capsicum > Capsicum annuum. The sequence continues at coordinate 142,297,097 of NC_061112.1, forward strand.
AATCAATGAAAGGCTCGAGGCTCGTGGAGTTGCTACAACTCAGATAAACTAGCTAAGATTCCTTCTGCCCTATCAGAGATAATACACACATCTTCTCTATCCTTTATCACATGTGCGCTTAGTTTTCTAAAAAATCATTTCCATGCCTCTTTCGATTCCTTTTCAACAATAGCAAATGCTAGAGGAAGAATGTTATCATTTCCATTAATTCCAACAACAATTAATAATTTTATTTCATATTTACCATACAAATGGATTCCATCTACTGAACAAGTTTGGAATTCATCAATACATGGCTTGAAAGCCCAAAATACAAATTTTAACGTTTTACCTTTAATGAACTCATTGACTCTTCGTGTTTCCATTCTACAACTGTTCAATGGTTAAAGTGTTGAAAAACTGCAAAAAATTTAGGAAGCTCACTAAATGATTTCTGAAAATCACGATACACCAATTTAAATGCGCGTTGACGTCCAAGCCACACTTTCCTATATGTTACATGATGACCAAATATCTCATGAACCTTAGAAATCACATCTACTACCAACAATTTGAGATTTTTATGTATTTAATTTAGAAATAAAGATGCAATTAAATTGGTATTTAGGTTAGCGTGACCTGTAGTAAGCCCTTCGTCTCACATCTATGATTATCAAAATACTTTCCTATCTTCCAAAGGCTACCTCCAATCTTCCGGCATCGAAGAAACCATCGACAACCTAATGATTCGTGAAACCTGCATTTGACAATCCATAGTTTTTTGCTTGATGTTACAACTATAAATTCTTTATTTTTGCGCAAACTCCAAATTGTCACAGCCCATTTCAATCTATCTTTGCTACTAAAACACATTCCTTTTTTAAAATCTTTTTTGGCATCTTCAGACCAAACAGAACAACATTTCATTTCAGATTCACGGGTAGAGATAAAGATATCTTCTTCATTCTCTAATGTTGTAAAGCAAGGTATATCATGATTTTACATTTCAAATACACTTTGACCAAATTGATTATGAATATTTACACTAATATCATTTTGAGGTAAATCTTCACTATCATAGGTATCTTCATCAGATTCACTTTCTCCATCATCTTCTGAAAGTTCATCTTCCTCCGAACTTTCATCACAAATTTGAGCATGTGCATCATTACACAAATCAAAGTTATCCTCATCTTCTCTGTGAAAAAGAATAATGAATTAGTGTAGTAGTGATGCATAAGATTTCTTAAAATTTCAAAAAAAAAAGTACGGATCACCCATCTGATCTCATATTGTCTGTGGCTACATTCAATGTGTCCTTGACTACTTAATCCTTCATCATATGATTGATACTCATATTCGTTAGGGCTTGCATCAAGTGATTGATGTATACTAGGTGTTGCATTATATGCAAAATGAGGATGACTGAGCATGACAAATCCATAATTTTGAGCCAATAAATTCATATGATAACCATGCTGATCATTCATTTGAAATAGATTATGATGATTTGTTGGTCTAGTCTTTACATACATCTCCAAAAGATTTATATCAATTTTATTCGAAAATTTTTTAGGAATGACAAGAAATTGTAGCAAAGACTGGTCATTCTCTATTTTAAATTCAATGAACCTTGCAATGTTACCTTGAAATGGGCATGGATATTTTTCAGAAATATCCATTTGAATATTTTCACTGTTTGTCCTCATTTTTTCATGCAACATTTCAACTAGTTCAACGTAGCTAGTTGAAATAGACATGCTAACAATCATTCTAACACCTTCGCTGTATCTAAATTCACTCATTTCAAAAATTATTTCACCACCCCAATACAAAGCAACCATCACATTTTCTTCAAAATTAATCATTTTTCTGCTATACACAAAAATAAGATATGTATTATAATTATTAAAAAATTAAAATAATTTTAATGCATTACAAAATATTGGCTAACCATACCTATTAAAACTTTGTAAATGTCATTTTCAGAATGAAGCACATAAGCAAAAGCTTTGGTTAGAATTGTAAAAATGTGTTTGAACATTCTATGCATACCATATCTTATATAATCTGTTGTCCTAAAACGTTATTGCCAATAAATCAATCAACAAGATTCCTACTTTGCAGGATTGTGATTTGATTAGCTAGAAACATTACTCAAAATAATGTTTTTATTTGAAAATGTGACTGATGATTACGATTTTAAGGCAAAATTTTGGTCAAAAAAGTTGATGGGAGTTGATTTGATAAAATCGTTATTTGGAGTAACGTTTTACAGCTAAAACGTTATTGGTAATAACGTATTTAATGTCAGATTTGTACAAAAATTCTTATGTGGCAGAGCTACAGAGAAACGTTACTGATGGTAACATCTTATGTCTAAAACGTTACTGCCAGTAACGTTTTATGTCAAAACGTTACTGTCAGTAACATTTTCTATTCTAACGTTTAACAACCATTCCGTTTGAGCCATTAACTTTTTTTAAAATATAAAACGTTATTGGAAAGTACGTTTATGCTAGTTTTGTAAAAATTTTAAAAAATATATTACTTTGGTGAATTAATTCAAAAAATGGCTTATTTCAGTCCAAAACTCAGGGAAAGTGGTTTAGATTTTTTAATCATAAATGGTCAAAATTATTCTTTGATAAAAAGGGTCATCTGACTTGTCCATATGAGTTGTTAATGTGGATAATCAACCTATATCCTAAAAAAATCTAACCCGCCTTTAATTCAAATTTTTAATTTTCTTTTTCTTAAACACTCCTCCGTAATTTTCTAGAGTTTAAGTTTGGTGCACCGTCGGTGTAGTTTTTTTTCTACATCATCAGGTGACTTTTACCCGTTGTAGCAGGTCATCCATTTTTATATTTTTACCTGAGAAATGAATGACCTACTACAGTAGGTAAAAGTTACATGATGGTGTTAAAAAAAAACTACACCGGCGGCGCACCAAACTTAAATTCTTTTACTCCCTCCGTTTCATAATAGTTGGCCTCGCATACTCATTAAGAAAATATTAATTAGGAGTTTGTTTTATCAAATTAGCCTTATTAATTATGCTTTGAAAATATAAATTTGAGTAAATACACTTTATTTAGTCATTTAATGTTGAAGATAGAATTGGAAGAGCATAATAAAAATCCTCTTTATTTCATCAAAGGAATAACTAAATTGAAACAAATATTTTTAGAAAGAAGGAGTATTTAATAATGACTGATCTTCGTTGGATCTTCCTTCGTGTATCTTTTCTTTTGCCTTGTTTGTATGGAGAGTAAATTTCATTTATGCTCACTGAGCTTTCTGTTTATTATGTAAAAGTTATTTTTTCATTCATTACATAGAAATTATTTTACTTTGCTTCGATTATCACAAAAGTTATTATGATCAAGTTTTATAATAATTCCATCAGAAAAATTATGTGGCAACCTAAATTAGTTTTTAATTTTAATTTAAGAGAATATAATATATTACTCATATTTTGACTCCTTTTATATGTGTCTAACCCAATTTTTCTTATGGATTATATAACGAAAGAATACCAATTTCTTAATAAGATTAGGCTACCAAGTGAAGACTATTTTTATAAAAAAATTGGTTGATATTTTATTTTATGAAAATAGTTTTAACTAGGTAGTCTAATCTATTAAGAAATTGATATTCTTCCGTTATTATAATCTATAAAAAAATTGTGCTAGACACATAAAGAAAGGATCCCTCGACAAACAATTTGTATCTATCTTCATATAATTAGCGAGAATTTATAAAAAAAAATATTATATTAAGTATATTAATAAATAAAATAATTATATATAATAATTTATTTATTCAAATTATATTTGAAACTTATAAATAAGATCCTGTAAATTTGAATTAGGCCAAATAACAAACACCTCTAAAATTCTTAAAACACTTGATCATGATGAAACTTGAGGGAAACATATTAAATTTTTATTTAAATTCTTTATAATTAGTTAATTGAAGTTAATAGAATCGTTAATATAGATATTTATTTTCTAAAAAAATTATATTTGAAACTGACAAGTTATAAAATTGAATCGCATCATTGACAAAACTAATTAAACTGGACTGATAAAGATATTATTTCGATGAAACAAGTCTAAAGTAAAATTTAGTAAAGTTAATTTGTTTAGATTTGTTATAATAAGTTGATTAAAAAATAGCAAAATTTAATCACTTATTTATTTAGATATAAATTATTATACATATACACTTTTATGATAGCTATGTTCAATTATTAATCCTTGGTTCAACTAATTATAACTATATTTATAATAATTATTAATTAATAATTTAGTATTAGACTATAAAAACATTGTTCAGATAGATGAGGTTTGAATCCTCGAATAAAATAATCGTTCTCGTAACACTTGATCAAGGTAAAGTGTGTTGATTTGTTGTTATCACAATATTTTATAAATTATATCTGAAAATTTTATATATATATATATATATATATAATTTATTTAACCTTAATAATAATAAAAAAAATCATTAGAGATCATTTTAGTAACAAATAATAATTCATAATTTATCAAATCGACATAATATAGGGGTGAAAGACTTATATGATTAACACTTATTCTCTTTTGTTCGACAGATGTGAACTATATGCATAATTTTTATAAGTGTCAACGTTTATCAGGTTTAAGGTATGTTGAATTATCATTATTCCGATATCTTACAAATTATGCCTGAGAATTATTAAATTATATATATTTTAATTTTATTTAACCACATACTTAAAAAATAAAAAATTAGAGGTCAACTTAGTAACAAATATAAGTAATGATTCACAATTTATCAAACCGGCGTAACATAGGGACGAAAGACTTGTACCATCAACATTTATGTCTCACTCTCTTTGATTCGGCACATATGACTATATGAATGATTTTTATAATGTGTCAACACTTACCACTTCTAAAGTGTGATGATTTGTAGTTATTGAAATATTTCAAAAATTATTTTTATAAATTATTCAAATATCTAATTTAATTTAATTTTAACATAATAATTAAAAATAATTAAGCATTGTACCACTTAAATGGGTATTTGTGATTTATTTATCTCACTTATAAAGAATGATAAACAGACAACAGATCGACATGTTTACTTGTGTTGCTGCTTAGATATTTTATTTTATATTTGTTTATTTAACTTTACTTTTTAATATATTATATATTTGAGAATTACGTAAAAGTATTATAAATCATAATAATTAACAACTTAAAATAATTAAAAAGACGTAAAAAATTTAATTGACTCTAAATTTTATTACTGACACATAAATTGAGACAAAAGAAGAAGTACTATAAATCACAATAATTAATAAATTAAAATATTTTAAAAATATATAAAAAAATTTAGTACACTCTCAAAAGTGCATCAATACCACATAAATTGAGGCAAAGGGTATAACAGATATTATTTAAAAATTATTATGTTTTTTAAAAATTTAAATTACATAATTTAAATAATTTTTTAAATATAATTTGAAAATATTTTAATAACAAAATTATCCGTCCTAAATTTTAACTTATTTAAAATAAATAAATACATTTTATTACAACATACTCCCTCTGCCCCGTCCCATAATTGATACAGTAAATTTAATTTTCTCTACATTTTGATCCTGTGCAATAAATGCATTTTATTAAACTTATTTAAAATAAACAAATACATTTTCTTATTTTATTGAATAGTCATTTATTGATTATTGTTTTTCAATATGGTAATTGACTTTGAAGTTTAGAAAATAACAAAGACTTTAATTTTTTTTACTTAAAAAAAAAAAAAATTATTTTGAAAGAGAAAGATCATTAATGTCTTTTTATAATTATGATCAAATTTTTATGGCCATTTAGCACTATCCATAAATCTCTCACTTTGTAATGAGGAAGACACGGAATAATTACACAACTACTAACGGAAAGTAAAAGAGTCCCTAAGCGTATGGTAAATGTGTAATTTTTGCCCTTTCGATTACTTTTTGTAAAAATATAAGTTGCAAGGAATTAACTTTAATTTATTGTCTTGTGAAATTAAATGGACGATTAATAAAGTGCCTCTATTCGGATCACCATATTTTACCTGGGGAAAATGTTCTCCATGCGGAAGACTGGTTTATGGCCTTCCTAATGATTCCGCAGATCGATTTCAAGCATCGAATGTGAGCCAAGAAAATAGAAACTGTGGAGAGGGAGGGAAAATGTTGCCACTAAATTCATATAAATAATAAAACTGCACGAAATTGTAAAGTTTATAGGGCATAATACGTAAATGCGTGTTAAATTTGTATAAAGTTGCCATTTTTCCAATATTATTGAATAGCATGGCCTGGGGCTAAGATAACTCAAGTGGGAGAGCCGTGTTATGGGTGACCTTATTGCATGGTTCAGAGAGCACTTGTGTATGTGATGCAAGTGAATAGATTGACACATATATTCAACGTGGTCAATTCGTATCTACATGAACTTCCATGTGTATTATGTCACATAGGACATGCATGTCTACTTAATTTTACTTTATATAAATTTAATTGTCTACTCATATACATTAAAAATTGGAGGTCAAAGACATGAGTTGAGATCAAGTTAAAAGAGTGTGTTTATGTATTATGTCAATTTAAAGTTAAAAAGTACGTACGTTGTATAGGCAAATGGGGAACATCATTACCCGGGCACTGAGAACTTTTAAAAGTAAGATATGTTAGTTACTACAACAAATAAAGATATAGTGTAAGAAATATTGGACTCTGTGTATCACTTACACGCTCAAATTATTATGACTCTACCGCTACATCATGCTAAGAAATAATGGTCCACTTTTATAAGTAGATTCCCTTCATGCATGCCCAACAGAATCGAAAAAATGAGTTGATATACATATTAACATGTACAAACGGAAAGTCAACCTTACTAATAGCCCACAAGTGCATCTATATATTATTATTACCAAAAACAAAAAGAAACCACAGTACACAAAATACACAATAACGAAAATCACACAGAAAGAGTCGATTGGAAATTAATTAATTAAGCTGGATTTAACAGCTATTGTTGTTGCAGAAATGATGGGGAAGCAAACTGGAGGAGCTCTTTGTTACTTTCAAAAAATGGCATCTCGTTCTCTCTCAAAGTGACTAGTGCATCTATTCCATCTCCCTTTGGGTTATCCATCAAATAAAAGTAGTTGCTTACTGGATTTCTACGACTCGCTAGGGTCACCCTTACGGGCTTGCCCCATCCAAAATCAGTTGCATCGTATACCCCGAAATTGCAGAAGCTGCTACACAAATACAAGTCAGATTTGTGTTCTTCTATTACATCTGCACCAAATTTGATTTTTTCCATTGTATGGGTGGTTAGCACTTTCTTTGGATTATTCATATTAGCCTTCAAACTTTCTTGAAATTCAGTTTTCGCCTTGCGTAGTTGAGCGACGTAGTTAGGTACTTGTATCGCATCCTCCGTAGCTGCAAAGGAGGCGCTGATAGTGGAAAGATTACCGATGGTGTTTAGCTGGCTCAGTAATGGGCGCAAATTCATCGCATTGTATAGAATAGACGATCGGAACGTGCCCGATTCACTGGTCATCGCTTCTGCAGTCACTCCGCATTTATGAAGGAGTGCTGTTGCCACTTCAGCACGAGTTGGATTCTGCACGGGTGAGTTCGTTGCAACTGTATCCTTAAGTTTGCTCAAACTAGACGGCGGGATATGGTACATTCTCGTCACGAGTCGTTGTGCTTCATCCCGCGGCGGCTCCGTATCAGCTGGAGGGTCATTCATTGGTGGGAATAAGTCATCCGTACCAAACTTGAGGCCCGATATTGATTCTGTTGAAATGGCCCCACGAGCTGTATACGCCCAATCCGTTAAGAATTTAACTATACTATATCCGTCAGCAACCTTGTGTGAGATGCATATGCTGAGTGCTATTCCGCCACAACTGAAATGGTTCAATTGGGCCACTAGTAAACTCCCCCGGCCCTCGAATGAAGAAGTGGCCCAAGGCATGTTCTGAGGGAAAGCTAAATCAATAGCATCCTTATCGGGGTTGTTGAGAATTTCGGACATTGAACAGTTGATCCGGACATTTAGAAACTCGGCACCTGAGCCATTGCAATCAACAAAAGTGTCACCCTTGTTAAGTCTTCCAGCTAAGGGATAGTAAGTGGATAGAAGTTTTGAAAGTGAGTTTTCAAGATGTTGGGATGTGTGACTTGATTCATATAAGGAATTGTTAGCATTTGGAGGGGGCTTGGAATAAAATGCGACCAGGGGAGAATATGTAGGACTAACTAATTGATCAAAGAGAGAGAGGTTTAGACGTCTAAGTGAATGAGAAGTGGGAGAGGAGGGCTTGATGATCTTTCGGGATGTTGAAAGAATCCTTGATGCAACCATTTTTCAACTTAATTGGTGTTATTGTACTAATTTATTTGACAAATAGCCTTTGCACTTTACACATTGTTAAATAGACACACACTCTAAATAGGCACACACTTCCTGTGTGGAACGTGGTTTCAATTTTTTTACTCAAAACTATTCTTCAATTATTCGAAATGGAGTAAAAATACTCTTTGTTTGTTTATTGGCTCGAAAATACCTCTCAACCTAACGGAATGCTACCAGCCAGCCTGTGTGGATAAAAAACGTCATCTGATCTGTCCATATAAGTTGTCAGCGTGAATAATTGACCTACGTTAAAAAATCCAACCCGTCTGGTAAAACTAGATCTACCCCTCATTTGACATATATTCTTACAAAGATAATTATACTTGACTAATGGTTTGTAGCCGCAAGGGGTTTTTATCTCGATTTTGTCCGTTCAACTGAATTCATTATGGCTGAGTTCATTGTTAGGTTAGTAATTTTCTATTTTGTTGAGCTTTGAAGTTAGGGTTTACAATTTTTGATTCGAATGAAATATATAATCGTCTGTTACTTCTTACTGTTATTTGTTTATTTGAGTTATAATAAACATATTTGATGTGCTTTTGGCTCAGATTGATTCGAACTTGGGGATGAGTTAGGGTTTTTGTATTGTTTTGAAAATTTTGTCTTGCAAATTGTGGTCCAAATATATTGTTCTGTAGCTTGAGGCTTAACATGTCTAGAAAAAGTATTTTATTTGTTCAAAATTGAGTCTTGATTCTTCAAAATGGCAGGTTTGTCCAAAATTGAGTCTTGATTCTTTGCAAATGTCATGTACATAGTTTCTCTCTAATTTCAAGCTACCATTTGTGCCCAACTTTACCATTTACATATATTTCTCCAAATTCCAGCTCGTCTCCGCCTTAGATCTGGAAAGTGATAAGGTTGGTAAAAACTTGCCCATTCTTCCTCATAGTAGCTAACAGATCGAGCAAACCATTTTCTCCAACTAAGAAGCTGCGAAGAGACAATATCCAGGTAACAAAAACAGTATCCCCTTCTGAAGGAACCTTGAATAAAAATCGTTTGCTATACAGATTTTGGTTAAAGAAATTAATTATTATACTTATTTTTTGTGAGTTTTTTTTTTTAATGAATCTATATCAATGGTAAAGATGGTGATAAAAATTGTGTGTTAAGATACATAATGATTTTTGTGTATAATCATAAACTTTAAAGTATGACAAGCAACTGAATCAGCATATAAGGAACAATTATTGTAGGTGTAAATAGTATTAGATTTGGGAAATCTGATTTGTGTTGTTTAGTGTCCTTTTTTTATTTGTTTATTATTGTCTTGCTATTTAAGAGGTCTTTTTCCTCTATTTTTTATTTGTAAAAGTCATGTAACGCTTTTATGTTTTGCTTTGATTTTAGTATACATTTCCCTTACTTTATTGATGTGACGCCTGTCAGGATTTTTACCCTCCTATTTTTTATCAAAATTAAGTTATACTTTTCTTAAAAAAAAAAAAACAAGTAATATCAAATATAAAATTTTTTAATATTTGACAAACCTCTTATAATGACTTTATAAAAGTATCTTATTTTAATCCTCCTCGTTGTGATTGGACGTAATTTGTGGCTTAAAGGAATGGATAGTGTCGATTCTTGAGTTCTAATAAATTAAAGTTAAACCCGATCATGGACATACTTTGATCGAGATGGCCTCGAATTAGTGTCGTAATATTTTTAATAAGTCCAAAATATACTTTTTATTAAATTTACATATTTAGTTTGTTGTCATGGAATCTCGAATAAATTTTGAGGGTCTATTTGAAGTTTTGGGTTATTTTAGATTATTAATTAAATTAGTGGGTAACTAAAATAAATCTGCAAACTCATAAACTACCAGCATTAAGTTATTTAAAACAAATATAACTCCTCCATATCATAACAACACAGAAACAAAAGAGGGGTTCATTGAAGAATTAATTTGAGTTGTATGGACTCTAATAGAAATTGAAAAGGACCTGCACTTCAGGTAACCAATTCTCCAAAAATCTTGTTTGCATAATTGAGTATTAATAGAGTGAATAATTTTCTCACGGGGTACTATATTTTGGAGGAAAAACATTGAAACCTCTTGTTGTTTGGTGTGAATTGATGGATAATGGAGTAGTGGCAATCATTTAATTAACAATTATCAATTATTGGCTAATAATTAAGTTGTTTTGTCTTTACTAAGGGTAGAAAACAAGTTAGGAGGGAGTAGGTTGTTGCATAATATATTATTATGCAAAACTCTATTTATTAATTAAGCACGTTATTAGTTATCAATTCAGTTAGCTTATTGTATTTGAATATTCAAAGCTTTAACTTCCATCAGCCATTGTGTTCGTCTCTGTTAAGGCTAAGTGAAAACGAAGTTAAGCAATTGTGGAAAAGTTTTCATGGTTATTGTATTAGATTTTGTGAACTGTTAACAGGTATAGGGTGTTATTAGATTCGTACTCTTATGGGTTTATATATTTGAAAAGATTGTAATCATTTAGAAGCTTTACGAAAAGGAAAGTTTGTTAAATGATGATTGTGGCTTCTCTCGAGACAAATTGAGACTTTTCTTAGACTCTTTTTCAAAGTGCTTATTTGAATATTTTTTAGTTATGTATAATGAGAGTAATAGAAATTGGGGGTCTCGTATAGGTGATTGCGCCGAGCATTTATGCGGGTACCGGTATTGTTTGAGGGGATAAAATAAGTTAATTGTATGTTTAAATTGTTTTTCCCTATTTGCTAGTATGATGGATTGATTTGTTATGGTAAATAAATTATTGAGAAAACTAGCTAATGATGATACTCTCACTTGATAAGTTGAGTTGATTTTGAAATTGATGTCTTATCTGGCACTACTGAAAATTACCCCTATGGCAACGAACTTTTTGACGACGGTTAACAAAGCATTGCAATAGGTGGTCTATTGCAACGCTTTCAAGCGTTGCCAAAAATAATTGTTCTATTAGCTATAATTGTTGACACCTAATTTTTGCCCTCCACGACTAAATTTATTCCTGAGTTTCTTTGATTTTTAATAAAATTAAAATATTTATTTCATTCGAATAAAAAATTATTAAATATATTTGTACGTAATTTTGTCATTTTAGGTAGTGATTATAATTTATCGTATTCAATTATACGAGATTTTATAATTTTGTTACTTAAATATTTATTTTATAAAATATTAGATTTTAATCAAGGCTTAGAGATTCAAATGATTAAAGTTTTGATTTAAATATAATTTACTCTCAAAAAATAATTTATTCGGATAAATATGTGTTTGATTTTATAAAATCAAGAAGCTCGGGTTTATGAGAAGTATTAATTTGCATTGAATTTTAATTTGATTTAGTCAATCTATTAGATTTGGCCATAATTGAAATCAAATTGACCATAATTATAATGCAATCCGTCAATTGATTTCTAATTTGGTCAAAATTAAATAAATATTGCTAAATTTTAAATTTCAATTGGGGTTATATTTTAAATAACCCCAAAATTCTCAAAAACTCTCATAACTTCTACCTAATTCCACAAAAAAATAATTTCAAATTGTACTACATTGTACTATTTCCCCCCAACTTTGTCTTTTCCCAATTTTGAAATTTAAAAGGTGTACTACATTGTACAATTTTCCCCCACATTATCTTCCACC